>NC_079190.1:286096503-286396503 GCF_029499605.1 Hyla sarda | reverse complement strand
GTGAAAATTTTGAAAATTGCTGCTGAACTTTGAAGCCCTCTGGTGTCTTCCAAAAGTAAAATCTCGTCAATTTTATGATGCAATCATAAAGTAGACATCTTGTATATGTGAATAAAAAAAAACATTATTTGGAATATCCATTTTCCTTACAAGCAGAGAGCTTCAAAGTTGGAAAAATGCTAAATTTTTTCATCAAATTTGGGGATTTTTCACCAAGAAAGGATGCAAGTTACCACAAAAATTTACCACTATGTTAAAGTAGAATATGTCACGAAAAAACAATCTTGGAATCAGAATGATAACTAAAAGCATTCCAAAGTTATTCATGTTTAACGTGACAGTGGACAGTCAGATTTGCAAAAAAGGGCTTCGTCCTAGAGGTGAAAATGGGCTGCGTCCTTAAGGGGTTAATGTACAGAATTCCTCTCCACTTACTTTTATAGTCTTTGCTAAGACAACTCCTTTGGCTTATCCAGGAGAAGCTCCCCGACTTATTAGAATGTAACTGAACCCTGACCAGAAGGCATCATCCAGTTTCCTGTTGCAATTGAGTCCAATTCCCTTCCATACCTCTTTGGCTATCCTTACAGCAGGACTGAAATGTCTTTCACTGTAGACATGATTAGGAAGGTTGTGGCATATTGGTATAAGGTGTGTCTAACTCTAGCTACACCTAAGATTCGCTGTGGTGCAGTCTCTTCGTGAGATGGAAGGAGCTGTAAAGCATCTTTGCTTACTGTACTTGAACCATATCTCCACTACTTGGTTTTCCGCCTCCTATCCTGCTGGTTGGCCAGAGATGAGATGGAAAGTCTTTCTGGGGACCATAAATGTAAAGGTGTACAATTTTGGGGACCAGTAATTTAACACATCATTATTTGTGTGCTGTACATGGCATCTGGCTCCAATATACACAATTCTGCATAATTCTTTGTGTTATTTTGTGTGGTTGGCTCAAAGAGGTTTTGCAGAAGTTTTACACTTTTTTGCATAGTAAGGCTAAGGCTGTTTAGGCTGCTTTTACACTACAGAAATCTCTTTCCTACGTCTTTCTCCATTAAAAGTTTCAGTTGATCCTAGTACTAAGCGGAAAAGAAACATTCCTAGGGGACTGAAGCTGTCACAAACTGTTTGGGGGACAAAGGAAGAAAAGTGTCCCCAAGCTGATCTTGCCTGCACGTTCAGACTCCTGAGAAGTAGACACAAAAACTGAGTGTCAGTATGCCAGGGACCAACACATTGGTTGACAGCTGAAGCACTGTAGGGCAGGCAGAGGATAGTCCTATTTAGTGTACTCACAGACTAGCATATAAGTTGGTATGTACCTAGAAACATTTTTGGCCAAAGTTCAGCAGCAGTTGCAATATCAGGGTCAAGCCAGGCCAGTAACAGAAATTTTGCCTGTATGCTTAAAAAAAAAGTTAGCACACAACACCTGAATCTTAAAGACTCTGTTGAGTCTTCTAGATGTTACGAATAGCAGAAATATTTTTGCTATTCCCTCATCTCTTGTGAATTAGTTTGTTAAAGGTCATTGCAGTACAGCTGTCCCCCTAGCATGTTTCAGAGCAATGGATCAGGCTACCTGAATTGCCCTGGTCCGTTCAGCTTAAGGATCTATCCCCATGCACAGTATCCTGTACATATATTCAAATTTGCACAGGATACTGTGCGTGTGAATACAGCCTTAGGTGGAGTTTTTAGTTAGCTTCTTTAAAAGATCCATGGTCTATGTACATGACCCCTGACTCCAATATCTGACTCTGACCCCTGACTTTAATTCCTGATTTTTATACCTGACAATGTCACCTGAATCTGACATCTGACACCTCTGACATCTGACCCCTGACACTGATGCCAGATTTTGACACGTTATTATGATACTTGACTCTTACCCCTGACACTTGACTGACTATGACTCTGATACCAGTTATTAAGCCAAGTTCACCCCGCAGAATCGGGCCAGAATTTATGCCAGAGATCCAGAGGGCTGTGTGAACTGCATTGTCGCCCCCTTAGGCGACAATGCAATTCTAAGTGGATCCACCAAAAGAATGTTTATGTAAACCCATTATTTCGGTGGATCCACTCAGAAGTGCATTGCCATCTATGGGGAAGGCAATGCAATCCATGTGATCCTAGTGCCTCCCTAAGGATCTCCAGCAGAAATTTCAGCCAGAGATTTTGTTGTGTGAACTCGGCCTTAGGGTGAACTAAAGCTTGTTATTTTTGTAATTTGCTACATATTTGTTAACAGAAACAGTTTTTGATGGGCTAACAGATACAGACTGTAACAAACCCTATATAAATATATTCACAGACACTAGGTATGGGGAGATTGATCAAACCTTGTATAATGGAACAAAGTAACAGTAGCTCATAGTATGGTTGGTAAGGGGGTTCTTTGATAAATCTGACCATTATTCTTTTGATGAGTGCAAGGGGAGGTCCATTTCACTGCAGGCCGGGTACATATTTAGTTTTAAAAATTTTTTTTTACGGAGGCTGTATAATAGACGGAATCCATTACTAATTCGGGGCTTAGCGTTAGCCCCAAAAACAGCTAGCGCTAATCCCCAATTATTACCTCGGTACCCACCGCCACAGGGGTGCCGGGAAGAGCCGGTACCAACAGGCCCGGAGCATAAAAAATGGAGCTCCTGGGCCTAGGCGGTAACAGGCTCGTGTTATTTAGGCTGGGGAGGGCCAGTAACAATGGTCCTCGCCCACCCTGGTAACGTCAGGCTGTTGCTGCTTTGTTGGTATCTGGCTGATACCAAAAATAGGGGGAACCCTATGCATTTTTTTATTTTTTTAAATTTATTTATGAAAAAAAACACATAGGGTTCCCTTTATATTCAGTATCAGCCAGATACCAACAAAGCAGCAACAGCCTGACATTACCAGGGTGGGCGAGGACCATTGTTACTGGCCCTCCCCAGTCTAAATAATGCCAGCCTGTTACCGCCTAGGCCCAGGAGCGCCATTTTTGATGCATCGGGCCTGTTGGTACCAGCTCTTCCTGATACCCCTGTGGTGGTAGGTACCGGGGTAATAATTTGGGGTTAGTGCTAGCTGTTTTTGGGGCTAACGCTAAGCCCCAACTTAGTAATGGATTCTGTCTATTAGACAGCCTCCATTACTAAGCCTGAAAATTCAATAAAAAAAAACACAACACATTGGAAAAATTATTTTATTTAAAAAAACACTCCCCCACAACCCTCGTTAATCATTTTATTAAAATCGAATCCGCTGTAATCCTCTGCATACACGGATCTGAATTTAGAAGAAAAAAATAACCACAAAAAAATTGGTTAGGACATTTTTTGCGCTCTCCGCAGGGGAGAGCGCCCATAATGCAATGTCTTCCCATACAGGGAGCCTCCAATTGGTGCAAACCTACAACTCCCAGCACGCCCAGACAGCCTTTGGCTGTCTGGGCATGCTGGGAGTTGTAGTTTAGCAACAGCTGGAGTCTCCCTGTCTGGGTAGACACTGGCAGAAGGGTCTGTTCACATTATCCAAAACGGACAATGTTAACAGAGTTTCAGACTTACTAGCCTGGATCCCGTCTGTAGCTCCGCCCCCTAATGACGTCATCACTAGGGGAAGAGCTACATGGACCCGCGGGGACTGGACGGAGGTAAGGGGACTTCTCCATCTTCTGTATACACTATATACAGCTATCTATAGATAGCTGTATATAGTATATACCCCCAAAGGGTTAACCTACACTGACCAGCAGTGTAAGTTAACTCTTTCCTTGCCGAGCTGGCTTAGCACACAGCTCAGCAAGGGGTTAAGTGAGCCAGCAATGTGAATACTGTATACACATTGCAGGCTCACTGTAAGTTCTTGCTGGGCATCAGCTGTTCACCCGGCTCTGTAGCCTTGAGAACAGCTGATCCAGACAGTCACTTCAGTAGGATCACAGCGGGTGTCAGGAGGAGTGACATCTGCTGTGATCTGTCCCTTACTGCAGGTACTACTACTCCCAACATGGAGCACACTCTGCTCCATGCTGGGTGCTGTAGTATCTGCATTAATAGACAGATCGCAGCGAGTTTGACTCCTGACAACCGCTGTGATCCTCCTGTCTAAAGTATAGATACGGGCGGCTGCTCTTTTATGGTCCCCTGCACTGACGTATATATACACATATTCCTATTTCCCAGAGTTGTGACTGGCTGGAACCATCTGACCAATCACAGCTCTGCAGGAAATATGAATATGTGTATATATACAGCAGTGCAGGGGATCATAGAAGAGCAGCATCTATACATTATACAGGAGGATCGCAACAGACCCCGATGATCTTTCAGTTAGTACAGGCAACTTCTGCTCCTATCATGGAACAGTGTGTTCCATGCTGGGAGTAGTAGTACTACCTAAAAAATTTAAAAATAAAATAAAAAGTAAAACATGCACACACACTACATTTTTATTATTGTCGGCTACATTTTTAGTGCCCTACCCGCCAACATAAATTGATCCCTGTTTAAAAATTAATTTAAGTTTTGTTATAAAAAAGATACATTTCGTTATATACAATTTTTTCCATCACAACTGTATCTTTTTTATTATTATTTTTTTATGGTACCCTACTAAATTTTAATAAAAATAGGTATCTCCATCACTTTTTTTGGATCGCTAAAGTCCAAAAGAGAATAAAAACCGCCTGAAAAAACGCCAAAGTTAAAACCCACATGGCGTTTTTCTTGGCGTTTTTTTCACTTCCATAGACTTCTATGGGAGAGAAACGCCAAGATTTTCCCCAAAAAATGCCAAAGTCTCGTTTTTTTAAAACTGCCAAGGAGCCCAAAAACGCCAAAGAGATTAAAAAAACGCCAAACTGAGTGGATTTGGCATTTTGCAGTTTACTATTAACTTGCAGCTAACATCTGGCCACAGCGTTTTTTCATAAAAAAAAATAAAATAAAAAAAAAACCATGCTGAAGAATGGGCGTTTTTATTGGCATTTTTGTAAAAAAATAAATAAATAAAAAACAAGTGGAAACATAGCCGTAAACAAAACCAAAGCAAAAAAAAAAAAATAAAGACTTCAAAACACACTTTCCAAAGACAATGATAATTGTCCCTTATAGTGATAATAAATGGCTTCCTGTGATCACTATCTATAACCCCTGGGTTTTTCCGTTTTTGCATTTTCATTTTTTCCTCATCACCTTCTAAAAATCATAACGCTTTCAATTTTGCATATAAAAATCCATATGATGGCTTATTTTTTGCGCCATCAATTCTACTTTGCAGTGACATTAGTCATTTTACCAAAAAATCCACGGCGAAATGGAAAAAAATATTGTGCGACAAAATTGAAGAAAAAATTTCATTTTGTAACTTTTGGGGGCTTCCATTTCTACACAGTGCATTTTTCAGTAAAAATGACACCTTATCTTTATTTTGTAGGTCCATACGATTAAAATGATACTTATATAGGTTTGATTTTGTCGCACTTCTGAAAAAAATCATAACTACATGCAGGAAATTTTATACGTTAAAATTCACATCTTCTAACCCCTATAACTTTTTATTTTTCTGCGTACGGGCCGGTATGAGGGCTAATTTTTTGCGCTGTGTTCTAAAGTTTTCATCGGTACTATTTTTGTATTGATCAGACTTTTTGATCACTTTTTATACATTTTTTCAAGAGTGGCCAAAAATACGCTATGTTGGACTTTGGAATTTTTTTGCGCATACGCCATTGACCGTGCGGTTTAAGTTATGACATATTTTTATAGTTCGGACATTTACACATGCGGCGATACCACATATGTTTATTTTTATTTACACTGGTTTTTTTTTATTGGGAAAAGGGGGGGGGGTGATTCAAACTTTTATTAGGGAAGGGGTTAAATGACCTTTATTAACTTTTTTTTCACTTTTCTTTTGCAGTGTTATAGCTCCCATAGGGGGCTATAACACTGCACACACTGATCTTTTACACTGATCCTTGCAAAGCCATAGCTTTACATGGATCAGCATTATAGGGCCTCCATTGCTCAAGCCTGTAGCTCAGGCAAACGCCAATTGGATGCGACAGAGCAAGGTAAGGGGACCTCCGCTCGTATCCTAGCTGATCGGGACATCGCGATTTTATCGCGATAGTCCCGATCAGCCCGACTGAACTGCCGGGAAGCTTTCACTTTCATTTTAGACGCGGCGATCAACTTTGATCGCCGCAGCTAATGGGTTAATAGCGCGCAGCACAACGATCGGTTGGGCGTGATCCCGTTTTAAATACTGGGACCGATTGTCGGGGATGACCTTTTTTCTGCTACTATGATTTTGTGCCACTTATTAATGTGTTGTTAATATCTGATGCATCACTTGTACCAATTGTTACTTTGGTTATGGCCTAGTTGGGCCAATGGTTCCTTTTCATTACTTCAATGCTTTTCCTTGCATGTAATCTGTAAGTCTATCAATAAAGCATCTTTGTTTGACTCTTAAATACTGGGACCGGGTGTAGGGCGTACAGGTACGCCATACGTCATTAAGGTCTTAAAGAGTACCTCTCATGATGTTGTAAAATTTTATAACCCTCACAGTTTACTCCCCATATCATGATAAACCACCCCTTCCTTTATTTTTATCATTTGTTAGTTCTCTACCTTGATATTGCTCTGTATTTTCTGCTCAGTTTCAGGTTCACAGACTGGGAAGGGGCTTTCCCCAGCAGGTGTGACATCATCTGAAGCCCAGAGCGGTTCAATGTGTGAGATGAGCTATGATTGGCTAAGGCTAAACCCCCCCCCCCCTCTCCTCAGCATTTTCTGCTTTTAGACTTCTGCCAGGCCAGCAGGAGTCCAAAGTCTGTGCAAGAGATGGGGGCCGGGGGGGGGGGGGGGGGTGTGCTCTGGACAAATAGGGAGACACCTAGTGGCAGCTTTTTTAAACAGTTTACAGTTGAGATCCCCCATTCTGCCTACCAAAGGAAGTACAGGCAGAGCAGGGTTACCAAGGCCGTGGAGGGCTTCGGCAGGACAGGTGGCAGCGGCGGGACGGGTGGCAGCAGCAGTGTGCACGACCGGCAGGACGGCGGTCATGACGATCAGCACAGGAGGGCCACAGATCAGTGAGTGATTTTCACCTGTGGCCCTCTAGAAGTTGCAAAACTACAACTCCCAGAATGCCCAGACAGCCAAAGACTGTCTGAGCATGCTGGAAGTTGTAGTTTTGCATCATCTAGAGGGCCACAGTTTGGAGACTACTGTACAGTGTTCTCCAAACTGTAACCCTTCAGATGTTGCAAAACTACAACTCTCAGCATGCCCAGACAGTCCAGGCATGCTGGGAGTTGTAGTTTTGCAACAGCTGGAGGTCCCCCCTATGTGAATGTACAGGGTACATTCACACAGTCGGGTTTACAGTCGGGTTTACAGCTCACACACCCAGTGAGAAACTCGCTGTAAACCCGAACGTGTAAATGTACCCTAAAGACACTATGGCCCTCATTTACTATTCTAAACCCGACTTGTTTTGTCGGGTTTTTTTGGCGCATCTTTGTCTGCGACATGTCGCAGACATCGTGCGCCAGTCTGCGACAGGATGCAACATTTTTTCCCTACGGACCCGATGTGAATTCTCCCAAACCCGAAAAAGGGGCGTAACCCGACATTTCTGAGCTTTACCACTTATTTATAAAGGTTTCCAATCCGAATTTGTTGAATTGTTGTGAATATTTTCCCGACAACTCAGAGGAGTTGGAAACCAAAACCAACAAAACCCACGTGCGACAAACAGGATGCGACATAATAATAAATACCAGGGGAAAAAAGCAGTCGAGTAAGAAAGCAAGATAGAAAATCGGGTTGTAAGTCTAAGTAAATGAGGGCCTATATTTCCTTACACTAACACAATATGAAGGGTAAAACACTACATATAAATCCCCTTACACTGTCCCCCCATCCAATAAAAATGAAAAACATCTCGTACTGAAATGTTTCCAAAATGGAGCCTCCAGCAGTTTCAATACAACAACGTTGACAGTCCAGGCATGCCAGGGGTTTAGCAACAGCTGGAGACACCCTATTTAGGCAACACTGCCACTGCTGTAGGATATTTTTTGGTAGAGGCAAACGCCATCCTTGCATCCGTGTCCGCCCCTATTCAAATTCCTAATTCAGGCCTCAAATGCGCATGGTGATCTCACTTTGGAGCCCTGTTGTATTTCAAGTCAACTGTCTAGGGCCACATATGGGGTATATTCGTACTCGGGAGAAATTGTGTTACAAATTTTGGAGGGCTTTTTCTCCCTTTACCCCTTTTGAAAAGGAAAAATTGGGGTGTACACCAGTATGTTAGTGTAAAATAATTAAATTCTTTACACAAACCTGCTGGTGTTGCCCCATTCTTTTCAATTTCAAAAGAGGTTAAAAGAGAAAAAGACCCCCAAAATTTGTAACGTCATTTCTCCTGAGTACGGAAATACCCCATATGTGGGCACAAAGTGCTCGGCAGGTGCACAATAAGGCTCATGAGTGAGAGCGCACTATGTACATACTAAATTGGTGATTTGAACAGGGGTAGCTGAGTTAAAGCAGTTCTGACATACGCAAAAAAAAAAAAAAAAACACATGGGACCCTATTTTGTAAACTACACTCCTCAAGGAAGGTAATAAGGGGTGCAGTAAGCCTTACCACCCCAAAGGTGTTTGACAAATTTTTGTTGGATGTCCAAATGTGTTGGACATAAAAAATGTAAAATAAAAAAAAATTTCACAAAAATGCTGGTGTTACCCCAAATTTTTCATTTTCACAAGGGGTAATAGATGAAAAAGCCCCCCCCCCCCCAAATTTGTAACACTATTTCTTCTGAGTAAGGAAATGCCTCATATGTGGAAGTGCTCTGCGGGCACACTACAATGCTCAGAAAATAAGGAGCAAAATATTTTTTATTTTTTTTGCTGTTCTGGCACCATAGGGGCTTCCTAAATTTGACTTTCCCCCAAAAAAAACATTTCAGAAAAACTCACTCTCCAAAGTCCCATTGTCGCTCCTTCCCTTCTGAGCCCTCTACTGCGGCCG
Source organism: Hyla sarda (assembly GCF_029499605.1). Classification (NCBI taxonomy): domain Eukaryota; kingdom Metazoa; phylum Chordata; class Amphibia; order Anura; family Hylidae; genus Hyla; species Hyla sarda. The sequence continues at coordinate 286,387,455 of NC_079190.1, read as the reverse complement.
CCGAACACTTGACATACACATATGAGGCATTTCCTTACTCGAGAGAAATTGGGTTATAAATTTTGGGGGATTTTTTTCCTATTACCCCTTATAAAAATTCAAAGACTGGGTCTACAAGAACCTGCGAGTATAAAAAATGAGGATTTTGAATTTTCCCCTTCCCTTTCTGCTATTTCTGTGAAACACCTAAAGGGTTAGCACACTTTCTGAATGTCATTTTGAATACTTTGAGGAGTGCAGTTTTTATAATGGGGTCATTTATGGGGTATTTCTAATATGAAGGCCCTTCAAATCCACTTCAAAACTGAACTGGTCCCTGAAAAATTCAAATTTTGAAAATTTTGTGAAAAATTTAAAAATTGCTGCTGAACTTTGAAGCCCTCTGATGTCTTCCAAAATTAAAAACATGTCACCTTTATGATGAAAACATAAAGTAGACATATTGTATATGTGAATCAATATATAATCTATTTGGGATGTCCATTTTCCTCATAAGCAGAGAGTTTCAAAGTAAAAAAAATGCAAAATTGTAACATTTTTCATCAAATTTTGGAATTTTTCACCAAGAAATGATGCAAGTATCGACAAAAATTTACCAATGACATAAAGTAGAATATGTGCAAAAAATGCCTGGGTCCTTAAAGTGAAAATGGGTTGGTTCCTCAAGGCGTTAATGCTTAAAATAACAGTGGTCAGATTTGCAAAAAATTGCCTGGACCTTAAAGGGGTACTCCAGCGCTAAGTCAACTTTTCCCCTTTCCAAAGTATAGGGAATAAGATGCCTGATTGCCGTGGACCCCCGCAATCTTTCATGCAGCATTCCGCTATCATCGGCCTCTGGAGCGAACATCGCTCCGGGTCTGATGATGCATGATCACAGGGCCGGAGTATCGTGATGTCACGGCTCTGCCCCTCAATGCAAGCCTAGGTCAAAATGGGCTTGGTTCCCAAGGGGTTAAATAAAGAAATTATTTTTGCATGATCAGTCATATTTGCTTGTTCAAAGCCAGAATATCACAATTTCTACCAGGGTATGAAAACTTTTAGGCACAACTGGAGCTTTATAAAACAGTATGCAATAACAAGCTATACCCATATGGTCCCTGTTTGTTGTGCTTGAATAGTATGTTCAGTTATTTTTTTTCTCTACAGAACTGATAATTATGTGACAAATGGCAGAAAGCCAGTACCTGCATGTGTACAAAAAGAAAGTTGACATCTGTTTTCTTCAATCCTATTCATTCCCATGTAGAACTTTGAGCTTCTTACATAACCACATACTGTAACTGTTTGTGACACTATGCAAATGTGTGTTTTGCTTTTAATTTTGCATGCAATTAATTCCATTAAGATCCAATTATTCATATTTACTTGTATCTGAGAAACTTGGCAACTGTAAAAAAAAAAGGTCTCCACTTACTACATGCATCTGTAATAAGTTTAAATTCCAGCCAAGTAAAAGCAATAACTTGCTTTGCTATCCCAAAAGTTATAGAATGTTCAGGAGTGTTCTGCCACGCTGAATCACTTGGGCACACAAATTATCCCGATCTGTTGCAGATCCCTTTGCCGTTACTGACTAATGATGTCTCAGATGTGCCCGGACAGCCGTTAACTCTGTGATTTTTTTTGCCTGTTGAAAGCAATAGGCCCATTGTGGTCTATGGTGATCTCACGGTATGTAAATCTGTAAAATAAGCAGGAGGGTCTCAGCAGTACAGTGGATGGGAGACTGTGCAGTGGTTCGAGTCCTGGCATGAGATACAGTGTTGTGGTTTAACTTTTTTCCTATGGACAGGTTTTGATAAATCTCCCCCTGAGCAAAGGAAAAGTTGTCCAGTTGCCCATAGCAACCAATCAGATCACTTCTTTCATTTTTCAGAGGCCTTGTGAAAAATGAAAGAAGCGATCTGATTGGTTGCTATGGGCAACTCAGCAGCTTTTCCTGGAAAAGGGAGGGCTCAATTTTCGCATAGAATGCGCATAGAAAAAAATACTAATATTATGAATATGCGAATTTCGCAAATATATATGACGAATATTCGTCCATATATTCACAAAATATCGCAAATTCGAATATGGCCTATGCCGCTCATCACTACAAGATGGGAGACAAGTCCCAGACAAGAGATGTTGCAGGATTTGGCTACTTTCAGGCTACTCACAGTGGAATGAACAACATGTGGCCTGGCATTGTGGTGGTGTAAAACAGCTGCTTGGACACTTTGGAGAAATGGGCGTGCCATTGGTTTCACAACCAAATCATTTTAATGGCAAGCTGTTAGCATATCTAGAATAAAGACTAGAGGGCTTGGGCTACTTTACTTTATGTCACTCGACATCATAATCCTGGGAGTAGAAATAGCGTGATGTTCCCCCGTGAGGGTCTCCTCATAGCTCAACACAACGAATAACCCTAGGGGTGGTTAAATATCCTCTAAATTACATGTGCTACAATGCTAAAACATAACTTTTATTACTCTTATGTATAAATAACAAAAAGCTGAGAAACATACGATTAAAATTGCAGTACCACTAATGTCAATTAGGTATCTGAAAATCAACACTATGGGTCATAGCCGGTCTAACCACCAAATATAGTAACCAGTTAGGATATTGTATTTGAACAGTATAGTGTCACACTGTGCATTTCTGTTGCTGTATGGCTGGACCAGGGGTCTTATTACCCTCTTTTCTATGCTTAATAGTGTAGGCGCTATATTTATTTCAATAGATATAACACCAAGGAGGAGCCGGATGTAAATGTCACTATCACAGCGGCTCTCACATAGGATTACTCATGCCACTTATATATGTGGCTATCAAATGGAGATCACTATAAGGCTACTCCTGGTGGCTATGTGGCACTCAATCGCCGCAACCTGCTGTGCACCGCAGGTGCGGCTAGAAGGCTCGTTGGCCTGATCTGACCCTATCTGATTTTGTAAATCTTTCTATTAGAGGTACATTGGAGACATAGTGGATTGAGTTAAAACCATATACTGTCACCCCCCGACATGTTTTGCCACAAATGTGGCTTTATCAAGGAGATGGACTGACAGCATTGAATGCCAATAGCAAATGAGCCCTTTTATATGTTGTCAGAGTGTCCTCATTGGGAAACCAACCAATAAAAAACTACAACTCAAAACACCAATCAGTAAAGTTGTTGCAAATGTGACTAACCAATCACTTACCCATTTCTCAATAAGGTCCAGGGTTACACAAATCACTCGATGGGATATAGGTTGCATCACACGCTCATTTTAAGCTGGCCAATCTTGCTAGTCACCTCCAATCCGTGTCTTTGCCTATGTAAATAAACATGCACGTCACTTCTCAGCGCCCTGTCCATTATTGATGTACATATCGCCCTATTACTAGGTCATCGGACCTGTTTGCCACATGATCGGCCTCGCGCACGTGACCTCGCGCGACTCACTTGCGCGATCCCATGTTTTTCCCTTTGCTCCTGTGGATCTATGCAGGCACTTTGGCGCATGCACTGTTAGATGCAGCTGCTTTACTGATATTAACTCTATCCCTGCCAAGGACTGATTTGTCCCAGCCCGGCAAGAGGTAAAACAACAATGACCAGGAGGTTTTCATTAGGTTTAATAAACCACTATTTCTTTTAGGAATAATGGTTAAAATAGTGAAACAACAATTAGTGGTTAGGAAACTTAAGTATTTGGTTCCCACATTATGAATACATCGTGAATAGGTAGGTAAAGTGATACATAATGAATGAGTGAATAAATTAATAGACATCTTAATACTAATAGATGAAAGGGACCAATGTACACACATATATATATACATACATAGCTCAGCACAAGGCAGCATGCTGTAAACACACCTCATTCGGATGCATCTGCTGCCAAGATGTATCCTGGAGAATTAAAAATAAACAATGGCCTGGATTAGAAAATAAACCCTAAACATAAAATAAGTTCTCATACAGCTATGTCAACAGAAACATTAGAGGAAAAATGAGAGTACAATGGCCATAATAATTATAATTCCCGTGCTAAGATGGGTGTTTCAGTTACCATGCATTCAATTTTAACATTATGCCATTAGACCACTTACATTAGCATCCTCAGGCAGCACCACCTACAGTCAGAAGAGGGGCAGCACGGGAGCTGATATAAAAAGACCCAGCCTAGGAGTAGTGTAGCAAGGTGGGAGCAGAGGGGCCTGCAGTGTCAGAGGAAAAGAATGGAAGATGGACAGCATTGCTCACAATCCTTGTCTAGTCTAAGGCTAAGTTTCTACTTGTCTTTTTTGTTGTTGGAAAAACATCAAGAAAAACGCCAATTCTGCCGCATGGCGTTTTTTCGGCCCAAAAAACGCTGCGGCCAGATGTTAGCTGTAAATCAGTGAGAAATCGCAAAATTCTTATTCCACTTGGCTTTTTTTTTTTCATTTAAGCGTTTTTCAGCTTCTTGGCGGTTTTCCAAAATTGCAGCCTGTTGAGCCACTGGCAATTTTTTTGTCAAAATCGTGGCGTTTTTCTCCCATAGAAGTCTATGGGAGTGAAAAAACGCCATGAAAAACGATATGTGGGTTTTAACTTTGGCATTTTTGCAGGCGTTTTTTATTCTTTTTTGGACTTTAGCGATCCAAAAAAGTGATGGAGATACCTTTTTAAATAAAATTTTGTAGGGTACCAGTAGAAAAAAATAAATATAAAAGATACAGTAGTGAAAGAAAAAATTGTATCTAACGAAATGTATCTTTTTTATAACAAAATTTTTAATTTTTAAAACAGGGATCAATTTATGTGGGCGGGGACCTAAAAATGTAGCCGACAATAATAAAAAAAAGTAGTGCGTGTTACGCCGAGCGCTCCGGGTCCCCACTCCTCCCCGGAGCGCTCGCAACATCCTCGCTACTGCAGCGCCCCGGTCAGATCTACTGACCGGGTGCGCTGCGATACCGCCCCCAGCCGGGATGCGATTCGCGATGCGGGTGGCGCCCGCTCGCGATGCGCACCCCGGCTCCCGTACCTGACTCGCTCTCCGTCGGTCCTGTCCCGGCGCGCGCGGCCCCGCTCCCTAGGGCGCGCGCGCGCCGGGTCTCTGCGATTTAAAGGGCCACTGCGCTGCTGATTGGCGCAGTGGGTCTAATCAGTCATTCACCTGTGCACTTCCCTATTTAACCTCACTTCCCCTTCCCTTCCTTGCCGGATCTTGTTGCCATCGTGCCAGTGAAAGCGTTCCCTTGTGTGTTCCTAGCCTGTGTTCCAGACCTCCTGCCGTTGCCCCTGACTACGATCCTTGCTGCCTGCCCCGACCTTCTGCTACGTCCGACCTTGCTCTTGTCTACTCCCTTGTACCGCGCCTATCTTCAGCAGTCAGAGAGGTTGAGCCGTTGCTAGTGGATACGACCTGGTTACTACCGCCGCTGCAAGACCATCCCGCTTTGCGGCGGGCTCTGGTGAAAACCAGTAGTAACTTAGAACCGGTCCACTAGCACGGTCCACGCCAATCCCTCTCTGGCACAGAGGATCCACCTCCTGCCAGCCGAATCGTGACAGTAGATCCGGCCATGGATCCCGCTGAAGTTCCACTGCCAGTTGTCGCCGACCTCACCACGGTGGTCGCCCAGCAGTCGCAACAGATAGCGCAACAAGGCCACCAGCTGTCTCAACTGACCGTGATGCTACAGCAGTTACTACCACAGCTTCAGCAATCATCTCCTCCGCCAGCTCCTGCACCTCCTCCGCAGCGAGTGGCCGCTTCCGGCCTACGACTATCTTTGCCGGATAAATTTGATGGGGACTCTAAGTTTTGCCGTGGCTTTCTTTCACAATGTTCCCTGCACTTGGAGATGATGTCGGACCAGTTTCCTACTGAAAGGTCTAAGGTGGCTTTCGTAGTCAGCCTTCTGTCTGGGAAGGCTCTGTCATGGGCCACACCGCTCTGGGACCGCAATGACCCCGTCACTGCCTCTGTACACTCCTTCTTCTCGGAAATTCGAACTGTCTTTGAGGAACCTGCCCGAGCCTCTTCTGCTGAGACTGCCCTGCTGAACCTGGACCAGGGTAATTCTTCTGTTGGCGAGTACGCCATCCAATTCCGTACTCTTGCTTCCGAATTATCCTGGAATAATGAGGCCCTCTGCGCGACCTTTAAAAAAGGCCTATCCAGCAACATTAAAGATGTTCTGGCCGCACGAGAAATTCCTGCTAACCTACATGAACTCATTCATCTTGCCACTCGCATTGACATGCGTTTTTCCGAAAGGCGTCAGGAGCTCCGCCAGGATATGGACTTTGTTCGCACGAGGCGTTTTTTCTCCCCGGCTCCTCTCTCCTCTGGTCCTCTGCAATCCGTTCCTGTGCCTCCCGCCGTGGAGGCTATGCAAGTTGACCGGTCTCGCTTGACACCTCAAGAGAGGACACGACGCCGCATGGAGAATCTTTGCCTGTACTGTGCCGGTACCGAACACTTCCTGAAGGATTGTCCTATCCGTCCTCCCCGCCTGGAAAGACGTACGCTGACTCCGCACAAAGGTGAGACAGTTCTTGATGTCAACTCTGCTTCTCCACGCCTTACTGTGCCTGTGCGGATATCTGCCTCTACCTTCTCCTTCTCTACTAAGGCCTTCTTGGATTCCGGATCTGCAGGAAATTTTATTTTGGCCTCTCTCATCAACAGGTTCAACATCCCTGTGACCAGTCTCGCCAGACCCCTCTACATCAATTGTGTTAACAATGAAAGATTGGACTGTGCCGTGCGTTACCGCACGGAACCCCTCCTAATGTGCATCGGACCTCATCACGAAAAAATTGAGTTTTTGGTCCTCTCCAATTGCACTTCCGAAATTCTCCTTGGACTACCGTGGCTTCAACGCCATTCCCCAACCCTTGATTGGTCCACAGGAGAGATCAAGAGCTGGGGTACTTCTTGTTTCAAGGACTGTCTTAAACCGGTTCCCAGTACTCCCTGCCGTGACCCTGTGGTTCCTCCTGTAACCGGTCTCCCTAAGGCTTATATGGACTATGCTGACGTATTTTGCAAAAAGCAAGCTGAGACTTTACCCCCTCACAGGCCTTTTGACTGTCCTATTGACCTCCTCCCGGGCACTACTCCACCCCGGGGCAGAATTTACCCTCTGTCCGCCCCAGAGACTCTTGCTATGTCTGAATACATCCAGGAAAATTTAAAAAAGGGGTTTATCCGCAAATCCTCCTCTCCTGCTGGAGCTGGATTTTTCTTTGTGTCCAAAAAAGATGGCTCCCTACGTCCTTGCATTGATTACCGCGGACTTAATAAAATCACGGTAAAGAACCGCTACCCCCTACCTCTTATCTCTGAACTCTTTGATCGCCTTCAAGGTGCCCACATCTTTACCAAACTGGACTTAAGAGGTGCATATAATCTCATCCGCATCAGGGAGGGGGACGAATGGAAAACTGCATTTAACACCAGAGATGGACACTTTGAGTATCTGGTCATGCCCTTTGGCCTGTGCAACGCCCCTGCCGTCTTCCAAGACTTTGTTAATGAAATTTTTCGTGATCTCTTATATTCCTGTGTTGTTGTGTATCTGGACGATATTCTGATTTTTTCTGCCAACTTAGAAGAACATCGCCAGCATGTCCGCATGGTTCTTCAGAGACTTCGAGACAATCAACTTTATGCCAAAATGGAGAAATGTCTGTTTGAATGTCAATCTCTTCCTTTCCTAGGATACTTGGTCTCTGGCCAGGGACTACAAATGGACCCAGATAAACTCTCTGCCGTCTTAGATTGGCCACGCCCCTCCGGACTCCGTGCTATCCAACGTTTTTTGGGGTTCGCCAATTATTACAGACAATTTATTCCACATTTTTCCACTATTGTGGCTCCTATCGTGGCTTTAACCAAGAAGAATGCCAATCCTAAGTCCTGGTCTCCTCAAGCGGAAGACGCATTTAAACGGCTCAAGTCTGCCTTTTCTTCTGCTTCCGTGCTCTCCAGACCTGACCCATCTAAACCCTTCCTATTGGAGGTTGATGCCTCCTCAGTGGGAGCTGGAGCGGTCCTTCTACAAAAAAATTCTTCCGGGCATGCTGTTACTTGTGGTTTTTTTTCTAGGACCTTCTCTCCGGCGGAGAGGAACTACTCCATCGGGGATCGAGAACTACTGGCCATTAAATTGGCACTTGAGGAATGGAGGCATCTGCTGGAGGGATCAAAATTTCCAGTTATCATTTTCACCGATCACAAGAATCTCTCCTATCTCCAGTCTGCCCAACGGCTGAATCCTCGCCAGGCCAGGTGGTCGTTGTTCTTTGCCCGTTTTAACTTTGAAATTCATTTTCGCCCTGCCGACAAGAACATTAGGGCCGATGCTCTCTCTCGTTCCTCGGATGCCTCGGAAGTAGAGGTCTCTCCGCAACACATCATTCCTCCTGACTGTCTGATCTCCTCTTCTCCAGCCTCCATCAGGCAAACTCCTCCAGGGAAGACCTTTGTTTCTCCACGCCAGCGTCTCGGGATTCTCAAATGGGGTCACTCCTCCCACCTCGCAGGCCATGCGGGCATCAAAAAGTCCTTGCAACTCATCTCTCGTTTCTATTGGTGGCCGACTCTGGAAACAGATGTTGTGGATTTTGTGCGGGCCTGTACTGTCTGTGCCCGGGATAAGACTCCTCGCCAGAAGCCTGCTGGTCTCCTTCACCCTCTGCCTGTCCCCGAACAGCCTTGGTATCTGATTGGTATGGACTTTATTACAGACCTACCCCCATCCCGTGGCAACACTGTTGTTTGGGTGGTCGTTGATCGATTTTCCAAGATGGCACATTTTATTCCTCTTCCTGGTCTTCCTTCAGCGCCTCAGTTGGCAAAACAATTTTTTGTACACATTTTTCGTCTTCACGGTTTGCCCACGCAGATTGTCTCGGATAGAGGTGTCCAATTCGTGTCTAAATTCTGGAGGGCTCTCTGTAAACAACTCAAGATTAAATTAAACTTCTCTTCTGCTTATCATCCTCAATCCAATGGGCAAGTAGAAAGAATTAACCAGGTCCTGGGTGACTATTTACGGCATTTTGTTTCCTCCCGCCAGGATGACTGGGCAGATCTTCTACCTTGGGCCGAATTCTCGTACAACTTTAGAGTCTCTGAATCTTCTGCTAAATCCCCATTTTTCGTGGTGTACGGCCGTCACCCTCTTCCCCCCCTCCCTATTCCCTTGTCCTCTGGTTTGCCCGCTGTAGATGAAGTGACTCGTGATCTTTCCACCATATGGAAAGAGACCCAAAATTCTCTTTTACAGGCTTCATCTCGCATGAAAAAGTTTGCCGATAAGAAAAGAAGAGCTCCCCCCATTTTTGCTCCCGGAGACAAGGTATGGCTCTCCGCTAAATATGTCCGCTTTCGTGTCCCCAGTTACAAACTGGGACCACGCTATCTTGGTCCTTTCAAAGTCTTGTGCCAAATTAATCCTGTCTCTTACAAACTTCTTCTTCCTCCTTCTCTTCGTATTCCTAATGCCTTTCATGTCTCTCTTCTTAAACCACTCATCATCAACCGTTTCTCTCCCAAGTTTGTTTCTCCCACACCTGTTTCCGGTTCTTCTGACGTCTTCTCAGTGAAGGAGATACTGGCCTCCAAGACGGTCAGAGGAAAAAGGTTCTTTTTGGTTGATTGGGAGGGCTGTGGACCTGAAGAGAGATCCTGGGAACCTGAGGACAACATCCTAGACAAAAGTCTGCTCCTCAGGTTCCCAGGCTCCAAGAAGAGGGGGAGACCCAAGGGGGGGGGGGGTACTGTTACGCCGAGCGCTCCGGGTCCCCGCTCCTCCCCGGAGCGCTCGCAACATCCTCGCTACTGCAGCGCCCCGGTCAGATCTACTGACCGGGTGCGCTGCGATACCGCCCCCAGCCGGGATGCGATTCGCGATGCGGGTGGCGCCCGCTCGCGATGCGCACCCCGACTCCCGTACCTGACTCGCTCTCCGTCGGTCCTGTCCCGGCGCACGCGGCCCCGCTCCCTAGGGCGCGCGCGCGCCGGGTCTCTGCGATTTAAAGGGCCACTGCGCCGCTGATTGGCGCAGTGGGTCTAATCAGTCATTCACCTGTGCACTTCCCTATTTAACCTCACTTCCCCTTCCCTTCCTTGCGGGATCTTGTTGCCATCGTGCCAGTGAAAGCGTTCCCTTGTGTGTTCCTAGCCTGTGTTCCAGACCTCCTGCCGTTGCCCCTGACTACGATCCTTGCTGCCTGCCCCGACCTTCTGCTACATCCGACCTTGCTCTTGTCTACTCCCTTGTACCGCGCCTATCTTCAGCAGTCAGAGAGGTTGAGCCGTTGCTAGTGGATACGACCTGGTTACTACCGCCGCTGCAAGACCATCCCGCTTTGCGGCGGGCTCTGGTGAAAACCATTAGTAACTTAGAACCGGTCCACTAGCACGGTCCACGCCAATCCCTCTCTGGCACAGAGGATCCACCTCCTGTCAGCCGAATCGTGACAGTGCGTGTATGTTTTTCACTTTTTTTCTTTATTTTTTACCCATTTTTTTAGGTAGTACTACTACTCCCAGCATGGAACGGTGTGTTCCATGCTGGGAGTAGTAGTACTACCTAAAAAAAATAAAAAAATAAAGAAAAAAAGTGGGAGTAGTAGTACCTGTACTAATTGACAGATCGCCGTTGCGATCCTACTGTATAATGTATAGATGCGGCCGGCCGCTCTTCTATGGTCCCCTGCACTTCCGTATATATACACCTATTCATATTTCCCGCAGAGAGCTGTGATTGGCCAGATGGTTCCAGCCAATCACAGCTCTCTGTGGAAATAGATATATGTGTATATTTACGGCAGTGCAGGGAACCATAGAAGATCGTCCGGCCTCGTCTATACATTAAGCAGGAGGATCACAGCGGATGTCAGGAGTGACATCCACTGTGATCTTTCCTTAACTGCAAGTACTACTACTCCCAACATGAGGCACACTCGGCTCCATGCTGGGAGCTGTAGTACCTGCATTAATAGACAGATCGCAACAGGTGTCAGAAATTACACTCGCTGCGATCTGTCTATTAATGCAGGTACTACAGCTCCCAGCATGGAGCAAAGTGTGCTCCATGTTGGGAGTAGTAGTACCTGCAGGTAAGAACAGATCACAGTGGTTATCACTACTGACACCCGCTGCGATCGTCCTGCCTAATGCAGAGATGGAGTGGCTGTATACAGCGCTCGCATCTCTGCACTAAACTCCGGCCGGCCACTCACTCATTCATATTTCCCTCAGAGCTGTGATTGGCTGCAACCATCTGGCCAATCACCACTCTGGGCAGAAAATATGAATGAGTGATGTTCTATTCACATCACTGGCCGGAGTATGGTGCAGAGATGCGAGCGCTATATAGAGCCGCTCCACATCTCTGCTATATTATGGACGATCGCATCGGTTGTCACGACTGACACCCGGGGTGATATGTCTATTAGTACAGGTACTACTACTCCCATCATGTAACAGTCTGTTCCATGCTGGGAGTAGTAGTACTACCTAAAAAAAATACTTTTTAAATAGCGAAAAAGAGACAAATTTTGGGTACTAAAAAAAATTACAAATATAAACTGCCAAAGTGCAATTTCCACACAAATGAAAAAGCGGCAGAAAAAAATGGCAGAAAATATGCCAGATGCAGGAAATTGTACTTCCGTTATTTCAGGCGTTGTTTCTTGCGTTTTTTTTTACAAAACCAAAAAACGCAGGACAAAAAAACCAAGTAGAAACTTATCCTTACCCAGCCATCAGGTCAGCGAGGAAGGGAAGGGGCGGACTAACAGCAGGCAGACTCCAGACACACAGCAAGTCCTGAGCAGAAAGCTGTGTCTGCAATACTGACTTTTCTGTGGGTCATCTGTACCCTTCTCTCAGCTGTATCCTTATCTGTGCCCCTGATCCCTCTGCAGCTGTCTATCCCAGTATAAAGACACCCCAAATCAGAATGATTGGCTAACAAAGAGTTTAGTCTATTGTGTAAGTGTTGTAAGGATTCCTCCTTGGGGATTAGCTCTGGGATCATCCTGGTTACTTGCCACGGGACACGTTTCCTCACAATAACTCGCCAGACAACCGTTCAGCATACAAGTTTGGCACCTCGCCAGCTTTATTAACACAGGTTGCAGGTAAAACGAAACATAACTCAGGAACAAACCAAAGTCCTAGACCGTCTGGTCACTGACTACACATGTAAGCATGTCCTGACTACTAACTGCTGAGCTTCCCTCAGCCAGCATAAAACATGTGCCCCTGCAACCTGATTTACTCACAGTTCACACTGTCACTTGGGGCCACTCACAGATTCCAGCTGTGTGCTTCCTCAACAGGGCCTGAGTGTCTCCCCCTACAGCGACATGCTGTTTCCCAGGGAGAGCCCCAACTATTCTGTTTCCTTTACTTTTAAACACACTTCCCCTTCCTGATACCTCATTGATCAGGCCACAGGTGGAGCATTCCCCAGAGTTAGCAAGGGAAATATACCCTTTCCTTGCCACACTGCCACAGTGTGTATAAGTCCATGTGTGAGTACAAATGAGTGTGTGTGCATTTACATTTGTCTGTGTAAATGTGTGTGCATATAACTACTTGTATATACATATATCTACTTGTATCTTTCTATGTTTCTGTAAGGTTAAGTTCACATGCTATATTTTTCCAGATGGAACAAATACACTCTGCAATACATGACAAAACTTTTAACTTTGGCCTCAGATTGGTCACATATTTTACTAGCTTGCATAGACACAGATTATCCCCATTAGCCCCAATTGGGGTTAATCGGCAGGAATTTCAGATATGAATTCATACAGTATATGTGATTTAAAGTGGGCTGTCCATACTCTGCAACCATCAAACCTAACTGAACTGAAGATGTTCTGCAAGTAGGAATGGTCCAAGATCCCTTCATCCAGAATCCAGACACTCATTACATGCTATAGAAAGCATCCAGAGGATGTTATTTGTGCTAAAGGAGGCTCAACTAAATATGCAGATTTATGCAGATTGCACATTTTCTGTTCATCTAATGAATCATATGTTTTATAGCTCACAATGAAATTACCCATCCAAACACCCAATTATTTATAAATGAAAATGGTTGTCTAAACTTTTGCATACAACTACACAGGCAGTCCTACTCAGTGATTGAGAGCTCTCTATATATCCACATTTATACACATATAGCTGTCAGTCATTGATTAGCACCACCCACATGACTACTTAGCTCAGAATGAGCAGATATTTACATGACTAAATGACAAGGAATCCTGGAACTTTCCCTACTAAACTTTACATTAATCTGCTCAGCTCCTCTTACTCTGTGATATGATACCCGCAGATTACAATGCATTTTTTCATGTGACAGGTTTTCTTTTCCATTTTTTTCTTCTATCGCCATCTTCTGACTGGTGTCCTCTACACTAATAATTTATGCTAAGCGAAGCATGCAGTTCATAATTCTAGGGCATTCTCTTAGCAACGTTACTTTTTCTGGATTCTTTTCAAAACTGTCAAGCGAGGAGAAAAGAGGTAACGTGTAATAGATTTGGTGCATGCCATGTATACCACTTTTTTGGCACAATTCTGCTTAGTAAATCTCCCCCAGTGGCTGAACCACAAGTTTCTTATTATTATTTCAAAATGCCTGATATTTTCCAAAGTAATGTGATATATACAGTGCTGAGATCGAGTTGTCATGCTTGATACAGTTTTGTAAAAAAAATTTTTCTTTTAGTTTTTTTGGTTTGCTTTAGCTTTATTATAATTATCACAATCATATCAAGTATGTTAAAGAAAAACATGCAACGTGGATAAATTCAGGTATATTTTTTGACAATAGATTTCCTCTCAGAGTATCTATAACTCTTTGTATTACATTTTTCATTTAAACATCAAAATCCTCCTAAAATGAAGAATTATATCTGTATTAGACCTATTCCATTGGAAGTAATATCAGTACACACTGCTTACTCTGTGAACAGTCATATAAAGTCTGAAACCGTAATAAATCACGTTTTAAACTTTGAAAGCTATATATTATAGATCCAAAAGCTCTATAAACTGGCTAAAAATTAGGAAAAAAATACCCAAGAGTCCAAGATTTGGCAGGAACATCATGAAATCAGTTTGAATATGTTTTGTTGGTTTTCCAATTTTTTTTTCAACATCCATATCTTGTTGCAAATGAAAACTTTCCAAGTTCAAAAGTATACTGTCAGGTAAAAGGCATGGTGGAGGACAATGTGAACAATTAAAACATCAAGAAAGTATGAAAGTCCCTCAGACGTGATTTAAAAAAAAAATGCTTAACATGTCATGTCAGCAGTTTTGATCGGTAAACTCAACTGAGCATTTCTGCCCTTTCTTTTAGTGTTCATTGGGGGTCTCAGCATCTGGACCACCACAAATCAAAAGATCTGACATGTCGGTGACAGCAGTGGTGTCCCACCAAAGCCAATTGGCTAAGCATCCAGGTGCTGCTGATATTGCATGTCATCGCAAAAGTATGAACAAGCATTGAGAAGCTGGGGTCTGGAAGGGGCTGGACCTAGCAGTTGCTCTGCCATGGCTAGCATTATGGATAGGACTGTTATACAATGCATGTAGACCCTTTACCTTTTTTACATTTTGTTGTGTTGCGGCCTTGTGCTAAAAAACAAAAACTGTTTTCCTCCATTATTCTCCTCTCAATGCACCATAATGACAGTAGTAAAAAACTGAATTTTAGAAATGTTTTCTAATTTATTACCCTCTTAATGATGCAGCCTATTTTGGAGTTAAAGGAGTACTCTGCCCCTATACATGTTATCCCCTATCAAAATGGCCAGCGCTGCGGCGTTGCTGAGCCTGGAGCTTCCGTGATCGTGATGTCATGCCACGCCCCCTCCACACAGCTGTCATGTCTACTCCCATAGACATGAATGGAAGGGGCATGGCGGCTGTGCATCGGATGACTGGGGTGCCGCGGGGACAACATGTCTGATAGCAGGGGTTTGGCCGCTGGGGACCCCTGAGATCATACCTTTTATCCCCAATCCTTTGGATAGGGGACAACATGTCTAGTAGCGGAGTACCCATTTAAGGACCAAAACCCATTTTTGAAATCTGACGTGTCCCACTTTATGTGCTTTTATATAACTTGTCCAGGTTATTCTGAGACAGTTTTTCATGACACATTGTACTTTATGTTAGTGGTAAATTTTGGTCAATACCTTCAGCTATCATTTGTGTAAACAAAATTTTAAATTTTTTACTTTTAAGAAAGATAATCATTCCACATAAATTAGCTAATAATTCACTTTTACAATATGTTTACTGTATGTTTTGAATCATATGGTGAATGTCCTTTTACTTTTATAGGACATTAGGGGGCTTAGAAGTTTAGTAGACGTTGTCACTTTTTCATGAAAATGGCCATAATTGTATTCTTCTTAAGGCTATGTTCACATGTCGGAATGTATCTATGTATCTGAGACGGTGTATTCCCGTGCAGTCTTAGCACTAGGATAACATGCAGTCTGCAGGATGTCCGCCTGGAGATTTTCCGTGCGGACATTCCGCAGACTGCATGATATGCCAGCGCTAAGACTGCACGAGAATGTGCCTTCTCAACGATGGCAATGCATTTTGTGCAGAATCCACAGAAAGAATTGTCAGGTTCATTCTTTCTGCGAACACCGGAATCAGAATTTCCGTTCCAGAAATGTGTTATGTGAAATTCCGCTGTATGCACAGCGCAGCAGTATCCCATTGAATACTGCTGTGGAATCTCCTGTGGCAGGCATTTGGAACAACCAGGACTCTTCACAACTCTTGCTGAGCTTCAAAGTTCCTTGAAGAATTTATCAAAATCTGTGTAGAGGTGCAGTCAGATTGCTTTTGTTTTTTAGGGACATTTGGACCTTTTTAAAAATGATGGAAGCGGGGCGTGGCCTGGCAGCCGAAGTGGATGGCCACACTGTGAAGGAGCTCCTGACTCACACCTGAAATAGCGACTCCATACAGCGACCACAGACATCACAGAAGCACGGAATCTTCCTGAGCAGCTACCGGACATCCTCCTCATCATGCCCGGATGGAGAAGGAAGCCGGCCCGACAGGAGACGCTGGCAAAATTCAGCTTTACCCGCGGTGGGACCAGGGCACAAAATGGCGCTGAGCGCGCGGCTGCAGTCTCTTCTCCCCACTCGCAGCCAGGAGCAGCTACCTCTCTCCAACACTTTCCCGGTGCTCCAGATCGGTCCCCTCTCTACACCCTCTGCCTTCGGGTGACTCTCCTGCCTCTACCTTACTCCCTGCACCAGTGGCCTCCTCCTCCAGAGCTGACCAGAGCTCTCCCACGGGATCCAGACGTTCGGATGCAGCCTCTCCAGGTCAGTCTCCATCATGTAGCCCCATGAAGCAGAGGCCCAGATACGCACCTGGGGTCGGCCCTGATGAGGGCCCCTGGCCCATACATGATCTTCTTCATATGGAAGAGGACTGTGCCCTAAATGCCCTGTCAGTCTCTGGGAGCTCCTTAACGGACACGGCAATGAAAGAAATGCTAGTAGTACTACACAAAACCTTTTTGAAGGATATGTCCAAAATGGTGACCCCTATGCAAGTTGTTATTGATGACCGAGGGGGGGGGGAGAGTAGATCACATAATGACTTAGAGGATGAAGAAGCGGCATTAAGGGAAAAGGTGGCAGACCTGGAGGACGGGAGCCGCCGCAACAATGTTAAATTTCGTGGTGTACCAGAATCTATCCTGCCTCCTGATATTCCATGCTATGTCCGCTCCATGATCAAAGCGGCTCTGCCTGACTGCTCCCCTGCTGAATTGGAGGTCGACAGGGCCCACAGGATTCCTCTCCCGAAGCATCTGTCTGATGGCGTTCCAAGAGATGTGTTGGCGAGAGTCCATTTTTACACTATAACAGAATGCTTTATGGAATACCCTCGCAAAAATAACGGACTCCCAGCCCCCTTTCATGGCATCTCAGTCTATGCCGATCTCTCTGCAACTATGCAAGCTAGAAAAGCTCTACAACCTGTGACTCAGGCTCTTTGCACTGCCAAGATGGCTTACCGCTGGGGATTTCCTACCTGCCTACTGATTAAAAAAGGTGAGAAGATCCATGTGGTCAGCTCTCTTTCTGATGGGCACTCTCTCCTTGCTTCCTGGAACATCCCTATTGTCTCTGCAGACACCTCCAGCCGCAACAATCCGGCGCAACACCTACGCAAGGATTGGTCTACAGCCTGATTGAGTGACGCCTGTTCTTCCTTGACTGTTGCTTAGTGACTTCGGGCTCCCACAGTTTGGTCGTCCCTCGGCATCAGGATGGACTCTGAACCCCCACTCTGTTTTTCCGTCTCTAACTGGATGAGTCCCATTTGTTTATTATTTTTACTCTCTGTTGTTTTTCATTTAGTTTTCTCTGTTCTATTTGTTATTGCTGCTACTCCTTATACTCCATCCTCCAACCATGTCTCACCCTCCCTCACTAGACTATGTGTGTGCTGGCTGGGAGGCACACATAGTCGACTATTACTTTTTACTCTACTTATATCCTTCCGTTTGCTCTCTACCAATGGTTATGAAGTTAGCAAATATAAATGTAAATGGTCTTAACACTCCCCACAAATGGTCTTTCCTTTGGAAAGAGGCCAAGGTATTACATTGTGATGTTTTATGTATAGAGGAGGCTCACCTCCTTTCTAGTGACACTTATAGGATAAAGCACACATCTTTTCCTCACATATTCCACTCCACCAACTTCTCTAAGACTCGAGGGGTCTCTATCGCAATACGCAATACAGTAGCTTTTTCCCTACACGAGTGCATCACTGATCCAGCTGGCAGGTTCGTTATCCTTAAATGTACAATCATTAATGTACCTCTCACTATATCTTCTTTCTATGACCCGAATACAAGACAACTGAGATTTTTAAGATCAATGTATTATGCAAATCTTCATGGGGCTCACACATTATCTATATGCACCTATATGCACCTTAGACACCTGGCTTCAATCTGAAGACTTCTATGACATCTGGAGGGTGCACCACCCGGATGAGAAGGACTATACGTTCCTCTCAGGAGTTCACAACTCCTACTCACGCATTGACATGTTCCTGGTGGACAGGACATTGCTACCGAAATCCTCACACTCTTTCATAGA
Source organism: Hyla sarda (assembly GCF_029499605.1). Taxonomy (NCBI): domain Eukaryota; kingdom Metazoa; phylum Chordata; class Amphibia; order Anura; family Hylidae; genus Hyla; species Hyla sarda. The sequence continues at coordinate 286,369,280 of NC_079190.1, read as the reverse complement.
AGGAATTAAGTGGTCAGACCACTCCGCTATCACACTATTGGTCAGAGATGACATATCTTCTCCCTCGGCCCATATGTGGCACTGCATTACTTTTCTCCTGTCCCACCAGGAATATTCTCAATGCCTTAAGGACGATTTGAATGAATACTTTTCTTTAAATACTCCCTCTGCTCCAAATCCTATCACACTTTAATACACACTTACCAGGGGCCTGTGTATTAAATATTTGGCCACGTTAAAAAAGATAAGAGACCAACGTATGGAAGAGGTCCTCTCTCTCTCTTAAAAAACGCAGAAGCGGTAAACAAGAGTAACCCTTCCCCTACTACAGCCAAGTCGGTGAATTCCTTCCGGTGTCTTCTCCTTAGCAATTATGAAAAATCTCATAGGAAACTTGGGGCCCTATATTATTCCCAGGATAATAAATCTGGAAAACTGCTTGCTCATAGACTCAAAACTAGACAACAAAAATCCTGTATTCCCTATCTAATCCACCCAACGACAACTACAAAATGATACACCCCCTCAGATATTGCCAATGGCTTCCAAACTTTTTATTCCCATCTTTATAATCTGGAACGGTCTTCCTCTAATTCCCCATGCCACCTCACTTCAATACAAGATTACCTTTCTTCCCTACACCTTCCAAGTCTATCCTCTTCCCAACTGACAACACTAAATCAGGAGATCACCCTCCCGGAAATCCAAAAAATCATCCATTCCCTTCCCAAGAACAAAGCCCTGGGCTCAGACGGCATTATCTCCATGTATTACAAAATATTCTCTCCCATCCTCACCTCTTAGCGTTCTGCAATGCTGCGACTCCCTGCCCTCCCTCCCTGGGTTCCCTGCCCAAGGAAAACGTAGAGGCCCTGATCACTACCCTTCCAAAACCCGGCAAACCTATGGATTCACCCCAAAACTTTCGCCCTATATCGCTCCTTAACCAAGACTTGAAGATATATTCCAAGGTCCTCCCTACTAGATTGGCTCCCCTCCTGTCCTCCCTGATTAATCCCAATCAGGTTTCGTCCCCGGTAGACAAACCTCGGACAACACCAGAAAGCTGCTACACATACTTCACCATATAGAGAAACGCTCCACTCCGGCCCTGCTGCTGGCTTTGGACTCCGAGAAGGCGTTCAACTGGCTCCGCTGGTCCTTCGCCTTCTCGGTCCTCCGCGCCATGGGGTTCTCTGGCAACATTCTCTCAGCTATGTTATCCTTATATTCCTGTCCCTAGGCATGGGTATTAGCTAATGGCTGCCTCTCCGACCCCTTCGATGTCACCAACAGTTCCCGTCAGGGTTGTCCCCTTTCACCACTTATATATATCCTCTCGATCGAACCCCTGGCGCAATGTATCCGCCAGGACCCACAGATATCGGGCATACAAATAGGCGATAGCTGGCATACCATATCGTTGTACGCAAATGACGTCATCCTGACATTCCAGTCCGTAAGAAACAGAAAACATCGGCACTCACCAATTCAGCTTGCAAGTCTTCTTTATTGAAGCATACTTACAAAAAGGGTACAGAAGAGAAGGGTAGTGGGGAGACAGTGAATGGCGACCGAGCTCTTGTTTCGCACGCTTGGCGTGCTTCGTCCGGCCATGTCTGAAGGTACCTGTGACTGCTATTTATATGAGTGAACAAAGTAATTCACCTATCCCGTACCTGCACACCTCTCACGTGTGTAGGTGACTTGAAAGGTGGGGGAGTGCACTAAAAACAAGATTTTAGAAGCACGCTTAGAGCTCCGTCCTGTCGTTTAACCCAATATTGCCTGTGGCATTAGTTTTTACTATCCATTGTGTTTCTATGCACAGTAATTTATGTTCTATCCGCTCATATTTGTTACTAAAGATTTTTTCAATGCCTACAAAGTGTAGAACTTCAGGATTATTATTATGGACCTCTTTTACGTGGGTTTGCAGACGAGATGCTCCTGGTCTTCCAGTGAGTATGGTATATAAGTGTTCCCTAATTCGCATCTGGAGCTGGCATTTGGTCTGCCCTATGTAAAAGAAGTCGCATGGACACATAATGGCATATACTACGTTTTTGGTACGGCAGGTGATCAAATCTTTTATAGTGTGGAACACCGAGCCCAGTCTAATATGTTTTGTTTCCCAGCAGTATTTACATTGATTGCAGTTTTTACACTTGAAATTGCCTTTAGGTATAATATCATCTAGCCAAGTTTCATTTCTTTTATCAATGTTGTTTCTCTTGCTATTGTTAAGTTTATCACCTATGGTGGCATTTTTTCTATAGGTTATACGAGGTTTCATTATAGCTCTTTTATTCAAATCCTCATCGTCTTCCAATAGGAACCAATTCCTCCTTATTGCTCTCTCAACTATAGGGTTCATAGGGGAGTTCTGGAAAACAAAGGTGAATCTATCTATTCGTTTATCCACTTCAAAAGTAGCTGTTTTGTTTTTTAGTAAATCTATTCTATTAAAGTTTTCTGCTTTCAGTCTGCAGTGTCTTATTATTGCATCTGGATAACCACGTTCTATAAGCCTTTTCTCTAGTTCGTCTGCCTGTATTTTATAAGTGGTGTCGCTACTATTATTTCGTTAAAGCTGACAAACTGTCCATATGGAATATTGTTTTTAGTTATAAATCTGTGCGAACTATGGTAATGCAGCATTGTATTTTTTGCAACAGGTTTTCTGTAATTTTCTGTTACTATGTGTCCTTTTTCTATAATGAGCTTCAGGTCTAAGAATTCCAAAGTGTTACCACCATAGTTATGGGTGAAATGCATATTCACCAGATTGATATTAAGACATGCTGTGAATTCTTTAAACAATATTTCTGTGCCAGTCCATAATACTATAATATCATCTACATAGCGATGGTACATTTTGATGTAGGGGAGATAGGGATTATTGACGCTGTACACATAGATATTTTCAAACTGTCCTAGGAATAGGTTTGCGCACGTGCAGGAGACCGGTGTCCTGCAAGCTGAATTGGTGAGTGCCGATATTTTCTGTTTCTTACGGACTGATCTGTACATTGCTTGCCATATCTGAGCACCACCTCCAGCAACAACAGCTACACTAGCATCCATCTGCCGTCTTAAACCCCAGGACACCACCAGCAGTGCCACACCACTTCTATTGTGAACTGTCATCCTAACATTGTCCAATCCAACCCAGTCACTCCAGTCGATCCTTGGAGCAATAGCTGAATTTGGCAATCTGTCATATTACTCGCTTAATAGATCTAAGACCCAAGCATTACCTCTCAACCTCCCTCCTATTGTAGTTGAGTCCCTTAGGACGTCCTTCCCAGTTGACTGGAGGGCCTCTTCACTAGACTACCTTGGAATACACTTATCTTATCCACACCATACTTTATATCCTTCAAATTACTTGCCACTCTTACAAACACTAACTTCTGACGCTGACACTTACCTCAAAAATGAAACTTCCTGGGTAGGCAGAGTGGCTGCATTTAAAATGTTCTTGTTGCTCAAGCTATTATATCATTATCGATCACTTCCCAATCCCCTACCTAATTTTTTCTTTATTAAAGCACAACTTATATTAAACCATTTTAAGGAAGGCCAGACTTTCTTCCACAATTCTCTCCAAATCTAGACTCGTAGGAGGGCTGGGTTCCCCGGATATTAAGGCCTATTATATAGCGACTATGGTCTCCTTTCTTAGACACTGGTGGCAAAATACATTTGATTCCCCCCTGGGTAAATATGGAGAATCACTTAGCCCACCCCTACTCCACCAAAGACCTTCTGCTTCTGTCATTGTGGAATCTCCCCTTTCCCACCATTGACAACCCGATACTCAGACATACACTGCAGATCTGGAGGTCCTACCTGAGCAAAACAACCTCTTCTAGCGCAGTAACCATAGAAAATGTGCCTCTATCCCTTATTCAGGCCTCTATCCCAAACCTCTCTCTTTCCAACTGGATGGCTGCTGGCATCACGAATACTCAACACCTGTTCAGTGCTCATATTTTGGCAACTTTCACTCACTTGATCTCTGTTTTCCATATCCCAAAAGGTGACTTTTCTAAATACCTCCAAATTCGCCACTTTCTCACCTTCAAATAACTAAAGAGCACTACACCAGGTCTTAAATTCCCATACAACTTATACTCCAACTCAGACATATACTCCAAATCGTATCCTTTAAGATTGTGGGAAAGAGATCTTGGTATTGCCAGAGATTCTCAGGATTGGGGAATGGCTTTTCGATGCATTAATAAATATCTCTTATGTGCCACTCATGTAGAATCGGCGTACAAAACCATCCTTCGCTGGTTTTTCATACCTGACAGAATTGCTAAGGCCTACCCAGGCTCATCAGATAGGTGTTGGCGTCAATGGGGAATGAGAGGTACACTGTTGCATGTGCTCTGATCCTGTCCTCTCATAACTAATTTTTTGAAAGATTGTCTCCATCTACTGACCGAAGTACTTCATATACGCATAGCATGGTCTCCACAATCAGCTCTCCTATTCTTAGATCTCCAAATTGTACCCCCATCCTTGCGAGCTGTATTCTGTAATATCTGCATAATTATCAAGAACCTCATAACATGTCACTGGAAGTCTACGACAATACCTCACATTAGGTAGGTTATACAAAAGCTCAACAACACCCTAGCATACGAACAGATTTTAGCAGCAGGCTCAGGTACATTTCCTACCTTTTGTAGAAAATGGCAGCCATGGCTCCAATCCCCTCATTGCAAACACATCTGATCCTCTAACCTATCTTTCCTCCCTTCCCCAGCATAATACCAAATACTCAGCTTTCCTGTAAAGACTGTTTTTTGACTACTGTCACATGCTAGGATGAGACGAAACCTTTAATTGATGTTTCTATTAATGACTAAATGTATACATATCCAGGATGGAATGTATTTTATTTGCTTCTTTACACTTTGTTGTCCACTGGACATGTTCCTTATGTTACCTTTTATGGACCAGTTCGGTCCAATTGTTCATGTCTATATATCATATGTCAAAATTTTCAATAAAAAACTATTGAAAGTAAAAATTAAGGAAGCAAAGGGCAACACAACATTGGTTGCTATGGGCAACACTTCTTTTCCTCTAAACAGGTTTTGATAAATATTGATATAAAAGTGATTTGCAAATATACAGCTACTTGGAAACTATTGGTGGTATCTATAATAAATATTTGATAAACTTTTAGATACTTGTATTAACTTGAATCTAAAGTTCTGATGTCTTTACCTGTTATGAAGTGAGCTTCACAGTGTTCTTTTACATATATTTACAATATCAGTGCTCTTAACCTCAGATGCAGGCGTGCTTGCCACTAGTAACACAACATGTGGTCTGTTCAGCACTGTTTGGAAGTGTGTATCCCATGTTACCAGCTGTCACTGCTCACCCCCTCCGCCTTGTGTCCGGCTCAAAGACCTTGGTACTATTTATAATTTGGGCCACACCCTCGCACTGGCACATAGCAAGACGAGCCTGTATACACTTAGCACGGCTACAGTATATACTCACAGAGTGACACACTAGACATAACACAAGTGTATACAAAAACACTGAGCAAGCAATCAACAAAGTGTCACATAGAAATCATTCTTCACTAATCATCACTATACAAAAACTAGTAGACAAAGAATCATGCCAGTGTAAAGTCACACCCACCTCACCTGTACATACTACGCAACCTGTTAGCAAAACAAACTCTTGACAGATTTGTGCACCTATACATATACAGCTAGCCAAGATACTTCCTTCATACGAAACCATATGAAGACAGAAGAGGATCTAATGAAAATTGGCCGGAGGCTGGAGAAGCGGATCAGCGAGCAGAGCACGGTAAGTTTTTTTTGGAATTTATTATTCAATATAGACTGGGTTCACGTATCTGCATTTGCTACTCTGTCTGATTTTCGTTTCTTTGTTCCGTTTGGGAAAATGTAAATCCTGATCCATTCAAACTCCCTTTGGGTTCCAGGAAAAACTTCAACCTTATTATTGTAGTATAAAATCCATGAAGGAGCTTTATCAAAACCTCTCCAGAGGAAAATATGGCCAGTTGCCCATAGCAAATAATCAGTTTGCTTCTTTCATTTTTTTACAAGGCTTCTGCAAAATGAAAGATGTAATCTGATTGGTTGCTATGGGCAACTGGACAACTGGACAAGTTTGGATAAATCGCCCCTCATGTATCTAGCAACTAGAGGTAACATGAACACTGGATCTGACACGTGGACCTGATCTTTGACTTCAATGTGTTTTTAATTGCGTCTGTTCCCATCCATTTGTGCGGTCTGCACAATTTTTTTTTATGTGCACATCCGCTTTTTTATATTTAAGGTAATGATGAGAAATGTAAACAGATAAGTGTTTTGTTTACATCCATTTAACATCCATCATAATCTGCTTTTGAAAGAGAAGTGGATGTTGGAAATGGATATAATCGGATGTGCAAATAAACGCAAACTGATGTAAATGGTCAAACAAAAATAGAGAAACAGAAACATAGCCGCACATCCACAATTTTTATTTTGATCTATTTGCTTCTCAGCATAATTTAACCCCTTAAGGACCCATGACGTACTGGTATGTCATGAGTCCACTCCCGTTCAATAATGCAGGGCCACGGCGGGTCGGGACCCATGGCTAATAGTGCGCAGCACTGATCGCGGTGCCATGCGCTATTAACCCTTTAGACGCAGCGTTCAAAGTTGAACGCAGCATCTAAAGTGAAAGTAAAAGAATGCCGGTTAGCTCAGGGAGCTGTTCGGGATGGCTGCCGCGAAATCGTGGCATCCCGAACAGCTTACAGGACAGCCAGATGGTCCCTACCTGCCTCCATGCTGTCCGATCGCCGAATGACTGCTCAGTGCTTGAGATCCAGGCATGAGCAGTCAAGCGGCAGAATCATCGATCAGTGGCTTCCTATGAGAAACCACTGATCAATGTAAAAGATCGGTGTGTGCAGTGTTATAGTTCCCTATGGGAGCTATAACATTGCAAAAAAAAAAAAAAGTGAATAAAGATCATTTAACACCTTCCCAAATAAAAGTTTGAATCACCCCCCTTTTCCCATAAAAAAAAAAAAAAATGTGTAAATAAAAATAAACATATGTGGTATCGCTGCGTGCGGAAATATCCGAATTATAAAAATATATCATTAATTAAACCACACGGTCAATGGTGTACGCGCAAAAAAATTCAAAATAGTGCATTTTTGGTCAATTTTTATATCATCAAAAATGAATAATAAGTCCTATCAATGTAAAAATGGTACCACTAAAAACTTCAGATCACGACGCAAAAAATGAGCCCTCATACCGCCCCATACACGGAAAAATAAAAAAGTTATAGGGGTCAGAAGATGACAATTTTAAATGTATTAATTTTCCTGCATGTAGTTATGATTTTTTCCAGAAGTACGACAAAATCAAATCTATATAAGTAGGGTATCATTTTAACCGTATGGACCTACAGAATAAAGAGAAGGTGTCAATTTTACTGAAAAATGTACTGCGTAGAAACGGAAGCCCCCAAAATGTACAAAATGGTGTTTTTTTTCTATTTTGTCTCACAATGATTTTTTTTTCTGTTTCGCCATACATTTTTGGGTAAAATGACTGACGTCATTGCAAAGTAGAATTGGTGGCGCAAAAAATAAGCCATCATATGGATTTTTAGGTGCAAAATTGAAAGAGTTATGATTTTTTAAAGGTAAGGAGGAAAAAACGAAAATGCAAAAACGGAAAAAACCCCGGTCCTTAAGGGGTTAAAAAAACTAACAGGTTGTTAGTTTAAATGTTCTGTTTATTTAATGTATAAATACAAATGGGTAATGTAAAAAAAGAGACAGTTTACATCAGTTTGAACTCTGTATGCACATGTTTATGCACCGTTCCATACAAAACAGATCACAGACACAGAGGCGAACCTAGCCATGAAGTTACCAAATACCAGTTCTTAGATTTCCTAATATACTTGGCATTAAAATGAAATTCCGAACAATGATCTTGAGGAGTGCTTATGTAAACGTAACCCAGCTATGGTCACTAAAATCAATGGCGAAAAGAAGGCTGCACAAGAAATGTAAGCTCAGGGAATAAGCAGCAAACTTGATAATAGTCACGTATTATGTGCCATGTGGACAGAAGCCTGGGTTAGTTTAGAAACTGAGCCAAGTGGTAATGGCCAAAAGGGTAGAAAGCTGCAAGTTTCCGATAAATATGCAGAGCACACAGTATAACACAGTGACATGAGCAGGTTAGAAATACTAGAATATACAAGGCTATAAAATAAGAATTGGAGTTTAGTAAGAAAGCAGTGAGTGGGCTGAGCCCTAAGAAAGACCGTGCATGATTTGGAAACTTGAGATGTAAAAGGGGGTGGGGTGTAAGTTATGAATAGCGAGCAACTGAACAGGTGAATACGATGGGTGAGAAGAGGGGGTGTGATGTGAGAAAGCACTAAATAAAAAGGATTAAAAGCAACAAATAACGTTGGCACTGTACATACAGAAGCCACTGCAGCGTGCTTCTCCGCTCACTTGCTAAATTGCACTTATTGTTTGAATATGCTGCAGAACAATGAAAAGAAATGTTCAGAAAAAAGTTGTTTTATGAGTGAAATCTCATAAAAGGAAAAGAAACACAATAGTCTAAATGCAAGAGAATAATAGTGGTGGGCTGTATAGTAGGCGGGTAGCCTAAACTAGCCGGTAAACATGGAAACAGCTGAATTAGTTTTATGCTATGTTCACACATCGTAAAAAAAATAAAATAAAAAAAACAGCCCCTTTTTTCTGCCGATAATGGAATGCCAAAATAAAATAAAATACATCCGTTTTTTTATTTTTTACAGTGTGGGAACATGGCCTTGAACTGGGTTCACACATTGTAAAAAGAAAAATAAGGCAATTAAAAAACAATATTGAAATGATAAACTTTTTGTTTTTCCATAGACTTTCATAGCGCACATTATTAAATTAAAAACACGGATATTTGCTTTATTTTAGGATGTGTGGACCCACTCTGAGGCTGTGTTCACACAATGTTTTGGAGCCTTATTTTAAGCCATAAAATACTGCAAAAAAGAACTGTGTCTGAACACAGATATGGGCCTTGTGTTCTGTTTTATTCAGATTTTTACCAAGCAGTAAAAATAAAAAATCTTTGTTTCTGTATGTCCATGGCAGCAATACAAAATGTCTATTTTTTTTTTATATATATATATTTTAATATTTGTTGCAAAAACTATGTTTCTCTCTCAATGTAGCTATATGAGGGCTTGTTTTTTGCAGGATGAGTTGTAGTTTCTTTAGGATACATACAACTACAGCTTTCATTTAGGCAATTTTAATTAGGTGTGATTATTTTTCTCAGGTTATTATGATTGTAATGATATTATATCTGTGTGTATATTGCGTTTATTTTGTGTTGTTTTTTGAGGGGTAATAAAGAAAGCCCCTCTCCCTCAGTCAAATCACTTAGGTAAAGCAGTGACTTTTGACCATGACATCTAAGGGGTTAAACTTCCCCGCAGTTGAGGTATAATCCCAGATGTGTGTTACAACACCAGTTCTGCTGCTGCTCATGCAGATACAGTGGCAGCTGTGATTTTGGTAAACTGTATTTTTTTCTCAGTACCCTGAGCACAGCTCAGGCTAAACCTGTTAAGGCCCATTCACACTGCAAAATTTCCGAGTGGAATCCAGCATACAAATTATGCTTGAAAATTCTGGTGCAACAGACTCCCATTGTTTTTAATAGGACTCTGCTACACATGGCAGAATTTCAGCTGCATAAAATTTTGCTGCAGGATTCAAAGAATTTTTCGGCTCTGTAATTTTCTTCAGATTATCTGGTGCCAGACAGTTAAACAGATTTATAAATTACTTCTATAAAAAAAAAATCTTAATCCTTCCAGTACTTATCAGTTGCTGTATGTTCCAGAGGAAGTTGTTGTTCAGTCTGACCACAGTGCTCTCTGCTGACACCTCTGTACATATCAGGAACTGTTCAGAGTAGAAGCTAATCTCCATAGGAAACCTCTCTTGCTCTGGACAGTTCCTGACACGGACAGATGTGTTAGCAGAGAGAACCGTGGTCAGACAGAGAAGAACTATACAACTTCCTCTGAAGCATACAGCAGCTGATAAATACTGGAAGGATTAAGATTTTTATATAGAAGTAATTTTCAACTCTGATTAACTTTCTGGCTCCAGTTGATTATAAAGAAATGGTTTTCCACTGGATCACCCCTTTAAGGTCTCAAGCAATGGCTTTCTTTCTGGCTACTCTACTATAAAGCCCCACTCTGTGAAGTATACAATTTAAAGTGGTCCTATGGACAGACACTCCCATCTTTATTGTGGATCTTTGGCGCGCTTTTAGTGTTATTGTTGGTGTCTTCGTTGAATCTCTGGTTACTGTCCTTCTTGTCTGATGAGTTTTGGTGGATAGTCTTCTTGTATCAGATGTGTAGTTGTGTTGTATGCTTTCTATTTTGTTATAATGGATTTAAAGGGGTACTCCGGCCCTAAGACCTCTTATCCCCATCCAAAGGATAGGGGATAAGATGCCTGATCACGGGGGTCCTGCCGCTGGGGACCCCTGAGATCTTTCATGCAGCACCCCGCTATCGAACATCGCTCCTGGTCTGATGAATCACAATCACGGGGCCAGAGTGTCTTGACATCACGTCTCGCCTCCGTGTGACAACATGCTCCGCCCCCTCAATGTAAGCCTATGGGAGGGGGCATGGCAGCTGTCACGATGTTCGCTCCAGAGGCTGATGATAGCGGGGTGCTGCATGAAAAATTGCGGGGTCCCCAGCAGCGGTCTCCTTTGGATAAGGCATAAGATGTCTTAGGGCTGGAGTACCCCTTTAAGGGTGTTCTATGAGCCGTTCAAATTTTAGGATGCAGTTTTTTTTATTTTTATAACACACCCCTGTTCTCTTCTTCTCCACATCTTTGTCTTTGTTTACCGGCCGACCAATCAGGGCACCTGCTGCGGGTGTCACTCCCGCAACCTGCTCCGCCCCTCTTCCGGAGGACGTGAGCGGGTGCGGGAAGTTGACCCCGGCAGCTGGGGACCCCGATCCCCAGCGTCCCTGTTGGGATCGGGGCCCCAGGAGCGGCGGCGAGGGACTGACCTGTGTGCGGCGGCGTGGAGCAGCACTTGGTGGTGAGTGACAACCTCCTGCTGTTGCTTAGCAACAGCTCCCAGCATGCAAAAAGGGCATGCTGGGAGCTGTAGTTATGCAACAGCAGGAGGCAGACCACCACAACTCCCAGCATTCCCTTATGGGCATGCTGGGACTTATAGTTTTGCAACAGCTGGAGGCACATTTTTTCTATGGAAAAGTGTACCTTCAGCTGTTGTATAACTACAATCCCCAGCTTGCACAAACAGCTAAAGTTCATGCTGGGAATTGTAGTGGTGCATCTGCTGGTTGCATAACTACAACTCCCAGCATGACCGTTGGCTGTCAGTGACTGCTGAGAGTTGTAGTTTTGAAACAGCTGAAGGCACACTGGTTGTGAAACTCAGTTTTTTTTTTACCTAAGTGTTTCACGACCGGTGTGCCTCCAGCTGTTGCAAACTACAACTCCCAGCATGCACCGTACATGCTGGGAGTTGTAGTTTTGCAACAGCTGGAGGTGCACTGGTAGTGAAACACTGAGTTAGGTCACAAACTCAGTGATACATAACCAGTGTGCTTACAGCTGTTGCAAAACTAAAACTCTCAGCATGTACAATCTGTCAGGGCATGCTGGGAGTTGTAGTTTTGCAACAGCTGGATGTTCCCCCCTCCCCAATGTGAACATACAGGGTACACTCACATGGGCGGAGGTTTACAGTAAGTATCCGGCTGCAAGTTTGAGCTGCAGCTAATTTTCTGCAGCTCAAACTGCCAGAGAGGAACTACTGTGAACCCCCGCCTGTGTGACTGTACCCTAAAAACACTACACTACACTAACACAAAATAAAAAGTAAAAAACACTACATATACACATACCCCTACACAGCCCCCCTCCCCAATAAAAATTAAAAAACGTCTGGTACGCCACTGTTTCCAAAACGGAGCCTCCAGCTGTTGCAAAACAACTACTCCCAGTATTACCAGACAGCCACTGACTGTACAGGCATGCTGGGAGTTTTACAACAGCTGGAGGCACCCTGTTTGGGAATCACTGGCGTAGAATACCCCTATGTTCACCCCTATGCAAGTCCCTAATTTAGGCCTCAAATGCGCATGGCGCTCAGACTTTTGAGCCCTGTCGTATTTCAAGGCAACAGTTTAGGGTCACATATGGGGTATCGCCGTACTCCGGAGAAATTGTGTTACAAATTTTGGGGGGTATTTTCTGCTTTTACCCTTTTTAAAAATTTAAAATTTTTGGGAAAACAAGCATTTTAGGTAAAAAAAAAAACATTTCCCCGTGGGGTCTAGTTTCCAAAATAGTATGTTTTTTTTTTTTTTTGCCATCCTGGCACCATAGGGGCTTCCTAAATGCGGCATGCCCCCAGAGCAAAATTTGACTACAAAGAAGCCAAATGTGACTACTCCTCTTCTGAGACCTGTAGTGCGCCAGCAGAGCACTTTTCACCCCCATATGGGGTGTTTTCTGAATCGGGAAAAATTGGGCTTCACATTTTGGGGGGGTATTTTCTGCTATTACCCTTTTTAAAAATGTAAAACTTTTGGGAAAACAAGTATTTCAGGTAAATTATTATTATTTTTTTTACATTTGCAAAAGTCATGAAACACCTGTGGGGTATTAAGGCTCACTTTATCCCATAATATACATTCCCCGAGGGGTCTAGTTTCCAAAATGGTATGCCATGTTTTTGTTTTTTTTGCTGTTTTGACACCCTAGGGGCTTCCTAAAGGTGACATGCCCCCCAAAAACCATTTCAGAATAATGTTCTACCCAAAATCCCCTTGTCGCTCCTTCGCTTCTGAGCCCTCTACTGCACCCGCCGAACACTTTACATAGACATATGAGGTATGTGCTTACTCGAGAGAAATTGGGCTACAAACACAAGTAAACATTTTCTCCTTCACTTTGCTGCTATTCCTGTGAAACACCTAAAGGGCTAAAACGCTTACTGAATGTCATTTTGAATACTTTGGGGGGTGCAGTTTTTATAATGGGGTCATTTATGGGGTATTTCTAATATGAAGACCATTCAAATCCACTTCAAAACTGAACTGGTCACTGAAAAATATCGAGTTAGAAAATTTTGTGAAAAATTGGAAAATTGCTGCTGAACTTTGAAGCCATCTGGTGTCTTCCAAAAGTAAAAACTCATCAATTTTATGATGCAAACATAAAGTGGACATATTGTATATGTGAATCAAAAAAAATTATTTGTAATATACATTTTCCTTACAAGCAGAAAGCTTCAAAGTTAGAAAAATGCTAAATTTTCTAATTTTTCATCAAATTTTGGGATTTTTCACCAAGAAAGGATGCAAGTTACCACAAGAATTTACTACTATTTTAAAGTAGAATATGTCACGAAAAAACAATCTCGGAATCAGAGTGATAACTAAAAGCATTCCAGAGTTATTAATGTTTAAAGTGACAGTGGTCAGACGTGCAAAAAACGCTCTGGTCCTTAAGGCCAAAATGGGCTTGGTCCTTAAGGGGTTAATAGAAGTAATTTACAAATCTGTTTAACTTTCTGGCACCAGTTGATTAAAAAAAAAGTTTTCCACAGGAGTACCCCTTTAAGTCTAGGTTTCCACACAGGTTTTTTTCTGGTGTTTTTTGGAATGGTGCTACTGCAGTTTTTGAGCCAAAGCATCCTTCCTACTGTATCAACTTCAGGCTTTTGCTCAGAAACTGCAGTGGCACCATTCCGAAAAATGCCAGAAAAAAAACTTGTGTGGAAACCTACCTTTAACCCCTTAAGGACTAGGCCAATTTTCACTTTAGGACCAGAGCGTTTTTTGCACATCTGACCACTGTCACTTTAAGCATTAATAACTCTGGGATGCTTTTACTTTTCATTCTAATTCCAAGACAGTTTTTTCATGACATATTCTACTTTATGTTAGTGGTAACATTTTGTCAATATTTGCATCATTTGTTGGTGAAAAATTCCAAAATGTTATGAAAAAATTGAAAATTTTGCATTTTTCTAACTTTGAAACTCTCTGCTTGTAAGGAAATAGACATTCCAAATAAATTATATTTTGATTCACAAATACAATATGTCTACTTTATGTTTGCATCATAAAGTTGACATGTTTTTACTTTTGGAAGACATCAGAGGGCTTCAAAGTATAGCAGCAATTTTCCAATTTTTCACAACATTTTCAAAATCGGAATTTTTCATGGACCAGTTCAGGTTTGAAGTGGATTTGAAGGGTCTTCCTATTAGAAATACTCCACAAATTACCCCATTATAAAAACTGCACCCCTCAAAGTATTAAAAATGACATTCAGTAAGTGTGTTAACCCTTTAGGTATTTCACAGGAATAACAGCAAAATAAAGGAGAGAATTCAAAATCTTCATTTTATACACTCGCATGTTCTTGTAGACCCAGTTTTTGAATTTTCACAAGAGGTAAAAGGAGACAAATCCTTTCGAGTAAGGAAATACCTCATATGTGTATGTCAAGTGTTCGGCGGGCGCTGTAGAGGGCTCAGAAGGGTAGGAGCGACAATGGGATTTTGGAGAGTGAGTTTTTATGAAATGGTTTTTGGTGGGGCATGTCACATTTAGGAAGCTCCTATGGTGCCAGGACAGCAGAAAGCCCCCTACATGGTATACTATTTTGGAAACTACACCCCTCAAGGCATGTAACAAGGGGTCCAGTGAGCCTTAACACCCACAGGTGTTTGATGACTTTTTGTTAAAGTCAGATGTGTAAATAAAAAATAAAATAAAAATTTTCACTAAAGTGCAGTTTTTTCCCCAAATTTACCATTTTTATAAAGGGGGAGAAAATGCCCCCTAAAATTTGTAACCCCATCTCTTCTGAGTATGGAAACACCCCATGTTAGGACGTAAAATGCTCTGCGGGCAAACCACAATGCTCAGAAGAGAAGGAGTCACATTTGGCTTTTTGAAAGCAAATTTTGCTGAAATGGTTTTTGGGGGCATGTTGCATTTAGGAAGCCCCTATGGTGCCAGGATGGCAAAAAATATCAACATGGCATACTATTTTGGAAACTACACCCCTCAAGGAATGTAACAAGGGGTACAGTGAGCCTTAACACTTCACAGGTATTTCACGACTTTTTGTTAAAGTTGGATGTGTAAACGAAAAAAAAAAAATCGCTAAAATGCAGATTTTCCCCCAAATTTTACATTTTTACAAGGGGTATTAGGGGAAAATGACCCCCAAAATTTGTAACCCCATTTCTTCTGAGTATGGAAATACCCCATATGTGGACATCAAGTGCTCTGCTGGCGCGATACAATGCTCAGAAGAGGAGGAGTGCCATTGGAAAGGGAATTTGTTTGGAATGGAAGTCAGGGGCCA
The DNA here is from genome assembly GCF_029499605.1 of Hyla sarda. Lineage (NCBI taxonomy): Eukaryota > Metazoa > Chordata > Amphibia > Anura > Hylidae > Hyla > Hyla sarda. The sequence continues at coordinate 286,353,766 of NC_079190.1, read as the reverse complement.
TGTGCATTTACAAAGCCCCCATGGTGCCAGAACAGTGGATCCCCCCACATGTGACCCCATTTTGGGAACTACACCCCTCACAGAATTTAATAAGGGGTGCAGTGAGTATTTACACCCCACTGGCGTTTGAGAGATCTTTGGAACAGTGGGCTGAGCAAATGCAAAATTACATTTTTCATTTTCACGGACCACTGTTCCAGAAAACTGTCAGACACCTGTGGGGCGTAAATGCTCACTGTACCCCTTATTACATTACATGAGGGGTGTAGTTTCCAAAATGGGGTCACATGTGGGAGGGGTCCATTGTTCTGGCACTATGGGGGCTTTGTAAACACACGTGGGCCTTCAATTCCGGACAAATTTTCTCTTCAAAATCCCAATGGCACTCCTTGTAGTTCGCCCTTAGAGCACTTTACATCCACATATGGGGTATTTATATACTCAAAATAAATGGGGTTATACATTTTGGGGGGCTTTTTTCCTATTTTCCCTTGTGAAAATGAAAAATTTAGAGTAACACCAGCAATTTCATGTGAATTTTTTTTTATTTTCCCATCCAACATTAATGAAAATTCGTCAAACACCTGTGGGGTGTTAAGGCTCCCTATACCCCTTGTTGCGTTCTGTGAGGGGTGTAGTTTCCAAAATGGGGTCACTTGTGGGTATTTATTTTTTTGAGTTTATGGCAGAACCGCTGTAAAATCACCCACCCCTGTGCAAATCACCAATTTAGGCCTCAAATGTTTATGGTGCGCTCTCACTCCTGAGCCTTGTTGTGCGCCCGTAGAGCATTTTACGCCCACATATGGGGTATTTCCGTACTCAGGAGAAATTGCGTTACAAATTTTGGGGGTCTTTTTTTCCTTTTACCTCTTGTGAAAATAAAAAGTAAATGGCAACACCAGCATGTTAGTGTAAAAAAAATTTTTTTTTACACTAACAGGCTGGTGTAGACAACAGCTTTTCTTTTTCATAAGGGGTAAAAGGAGAAAAAGCCCCCCTGAAATTTGTAGTGCAATTTCTCCCGAGTACGGAAATACCCCATATGTGGCCCTAAACTGTTTCTTTGAAATACGACAGGGCTCCGAAGTGAGAGAGCGCCATGCGCATTTGAGGACTAAGTTAGGGATTGCATAGGGGTGGACATAGGGGTATTCTACGCTAGTGATTGCCAAACAGGATGCCTCCAGCTGTTGCTAAACTCCCAGCATGCCTGGACAGTCAGTGGCTGTCCGGAAATGCTGGGAGTTGTTGTCTTGCAACAGCTGGAGGCTCCGTTTTGGAAACACTGCTGAACAATACGTTTTTCATTTTTATTGAGGGGGACAGTGTAAGGGGGTGTATATGTAGTGTTTTACTCTTTATTATGTGTTAGTGTTGTGTAGTGTAGTGTTTTTAGGTTACATACGCACTGGCGGGTTACAGTGAGCTTACCTCTAAGAGTTTGCGCTGCGGCAAAAAATTTGCCGCAGCTCATACTTGAAGCAGGAAACTCACTGTAAACCTGTCTGTGTGAATGTACCCTGTACATTCACATGGGGGGCAAATCTCCAGCTGTTTCAAAACTACAACTCCCAGCATGCACTGACAGACCGTGCATGCTGGGAGTTGTACTTTTGAAAAAGCTGGAGGCACACTGGCTGGAAAACCTTCATTTAGGTTCTGTTACCTAACTCAGTATTTTCCAACCAGTGTGCCTCCAGCTGTTGCAAAACTACAACTCCCAGCATGTACTGATCGTCGAAGTGCATGCTAGGAGATGTAGTTATGCAACAGCTGGAGGTACACAACTACAACTCCCAGCATGCTGAGACAGCTGTTTGCCGTTTGGGCATGCTGGGATTTGCAGTTTTGCAACATCCGGAGGTCTACAGTTTAGAGACCACTGCACAGTGATTTCCAAACTGTGGACCTCCAGATGTTGCAAAACTACAAATGCCAGCATGCCCAGACAGCAAACAGCTATGTGGGCATGCTGGGAGTTGTAGTTTTGCAAGATCTAGAGGGCCACAGTTCACAGCACAGTGATCTCCAAACTGTGACCCTCCAGCTGTTACAAAACTACAAATCCCAGCATGACAGCTGTCTGGGCATGCTGGGAGTTGTAGTTTTGCAACATCTGGAGGGGATCCAGGGAACCGTCCTCTTCTGCTGTACGATATGCCGCCCGCGCCGATCTCCGACACCGATCGTCGGCCGCAGCCGTCGCCGATGGGTAAGTGGATCTTCTGCGCCGGTCCTCTGTCGTTTCCCCATTCTGCCCCGCCTATTGTGGGTGGGCAGAACGGGGAAAACGAAAGTTTAAATTTTGCACCTAAAATTCCATATGATGGCTTATTTTTTGTGCCACCCATTTCTACTTTGTAATGACATGAGTCATTTTACCAAAAAATCCACGGCAAAAGGAAAAAAAAATCATAGTGAGACAAAATTTAAGAAAAAATGCCATTTTGTAAATTTTGGGGGCTTCCATTTCTACACAGTGAATTTTTCGGTAAAAATGACACCTTATCTTTATTCTGTAGGTCCATACGGTTAAAATGATCCCCTACTTATATAGGTTTGATTTTGTCATACTTCTGAAAAAAATCATAACTACATGCAGGAAAATTTATACGTTAAAAATTGTCATCTCCTGACCCCTATAACTTTTTAATTTTTCCGCATATGGGCCAATATGAGGGCTCATTTTTTGCGCTGTGATCTGAAGTTTTTATCGGTACCATTTTTATTGATCAGACTTTTTGATCGCTTTTTATTCATTTTTTTCATGATATAGAAAGTGACAAAAAATTAGCTATTTTGGACTTTGGATTTTTTTTTGTGCGTACGCCATTGACCGTGCGGTTTAACTAACTATATATTTTTATTATTCAGACATTTCCACATATATTTATTTTTATTATACAGTTTATTTTTTTTTTGTTTAAATGGTAAAAGGTGGGTAATTCAAACTTTTATTAGGGAAGGGGTTAAATGGCCTTTATTAACTATTGTTTTTCAGTGTTATAGCTCCCATAGGGGGCTATAACACTGCACACACTGATCTTTTACACTGATCCCTGCAAAACCATAGCTTTACATTGATTGATTTACATAGCTTTACAATCGCCGATCGGACTCGACAGAGGCAGATAAGCGGACCTCCGCTCGCGTCCTAGCTGATCGGGACATCACGATTTTATCGCAATGGTTCCAATCAGCCCGACTGAGCTGTCGGGAAGCTTTCACTTTAATTTTAGACAAGGCGATCAACTTTGATCGCCGTGTCTAAAGGGTTAATAGCGCGCAGCACAACGATCGGTGCCATGCGCTATTAGCCCAGGGTCCCGGCTATAATTAGCCACCGGGATCGACCCGATATGACGCGGGCCGTGACCCCTCGTTAGATACCGGGACCGGTACAGGTACTCCCTGCTTCCTTAAGAGGTTAAGCTTTAAATAGGAGTAATTTACAATTTACTGTGTAACTTTCTGGCACCAGTTGATTTAAAAAAAAGAAATAGCTTTTCACCGGAGTACCCCTTTAAGGATTCTTTGATATGTCATAAGTCAAGACCCCCACCAATTGCTATAACAAAGGGGCAGAAGTTCTTAGCTAGATAATTATGCCCCCCTTCTTTTAGCAATTTGTGCTGGGTCCTAGTATTTGCACCCCCACCAATCAAAAATGACATGTTAATAGCTTTTAAAAATGATAGTTATTCTTTAACATGAATATTTGATAAGGGACACAGAAATAATACTTACTCAGTGAGCAAGTGTTTTACTGACAGCCAACTAATATTTTTTTTTATCTCTTACTTACTTTTGTATCTCTTACTGAATGGGCATAATGTAACAATTGTTCCTGGTTAGGCTGTGCATGTTGCTCTCTGGTCAGCTACATGTTACAGATCTGGGCCCATAAGCAGCCAGAAGGGTTTATTTCAGGCCTGCACATTAGGGATCGACTGATATCGATTTTTTTTAGGGCCGATACCAATAATCTGTGACCTTTCAGGCCGATAGCCGATAACTTATACCTGAATATCGGTATAAGTTATCGGCTATTTCCCATAACACACACACCCGGCCCCGCAAAAGCCACTGCAGATCAATGATGTAAAGCGGGCGCTTTAAATCAATGAACTGCAGCGGCTTTTGCAGGGCCAGAGACCGCCGCTGCCGCCCGCTTCTCCACCACCGCCGCTGCCCCATTGCCTCCGCCATCTCCGGTTTTATAATTACCATTTCCCGAGGCCCCGGGGTCCGGCGGCATCCTGAGCTGTCACTGTGCACACTGACGGTGATGGCGCGTTGAGGACGTCACTCGTCATTGCGCTGTGCAGCGCGCAGGATGCCGCAGGCCGTCGCAGGAGCCAGAAGTAGCGCGGACCCCGGGAACAGGTAATTATAAAACAGGGGATGGGAGAGGCAATGGGGCAGCGGCGGTGGTGGTCTCTGGCCGGGGAGGCAGGGCTGGGGGGCGGGCATTATCGGCATATCGTCAAGGTAATTAACGATACCGATAGTGTCCAAAATCGTGAATATCGGACGATAATATCGGCCAAACCGATAATCGGTCGATCCCTACTGCACATGCACATTCTGGCTTGTGCTCACTTCCTGGAATGCAGAATGACACTTGTGCAAACTTGTTCTTGCTGATTGACTGAATTGATCATTTTGACCACTAGACTTGATAAATAAATGTAGGTAAGAACTACTTGAACAGGACCAGTAAGCCCTGGGGGACACAGTTATCCCATACATTTTCAAGGTTTTTAACCTCTTAAGGACGCAGGGCGTATGGATACGCCCTGCATCCCGAGTCCTTAAGAACGCAGGGCGTATCCATACGCCCGTGGGAATTCCGGTCCCCACCGCTAGCTGGTTGGGGACCGGAGCCGGATGCCTGCTGAAATCGTTCAGCAGGCATCCCGGCATATCGCCCAGGGGGGTCATTATGCCCCCCCATGTCGGCGATCGCCGCAGATCGCTGGACAATTCAGTCCAGCGATCTGCGGCGATTCCGGGTCAATCGGGTCTCCAGTGACCCGGTGACCCGGAATTACTGGCTGTTCGGGGCCGTCTCTGACGGCCCCGAACAGCCAGAGAGTGCAGGGGTGAGGTGGCACTGGTGCCACCTCACGATCGCCCTGATTCGTCGGCCGGATTACCGGCCGACCAATCAGGGCGCCTGCTGCGGGTGTCACTCCCGCACCCGCTCCGCCCCTCTTCCAGAGGGCGTGAGCGGGAAGACGACCCCGGGTGCTGGGGACCCCGATCCCCGGCGTCAATGTTGGGATCGGGGCCCCAGGAGCGACGGCGGCGGCGAGGGACAATCCTGTGATGAAGCAGCAGCAGGAGGTGAGTTACAGCCTCCTGCTGTTGCTTAGCAACAGCTCCCAACATGCAAAAAGGGCATGCTGGGAGCTGTAGTTATGCAACAGCAGGAGGCAGACCACCACAACTCCCAGCATTCCCTTATGGGCATGCTGGGACTTATGGTTTTGCAACAGCTGGAGGCACATTTTTTCTATGGAAAAGTGTACCTTCAGCTGTTGTATAAACTACAACTCCCAGCTTGCACAAACAGCTAAAGTGCATGCTGGGAGTTGTAGTGGTGCATCTGCTGGTTGCATAACTACAACTCCCAGCATGCCCGTTGGCTGTCGGTGACTGCTGAGAGTTGTAGTTTTGCAACAGCTGAAGGCACACTGGTTGTGAAACTTAGAGTTTTTTTTTTTACCTAACTCAGTGTTTCACGACCGGTGTGCCTCCTGCTGTTGCAAACTACAACTCCCAGCAGTCACCTTACACCATGCACCGTACATGCTGGGAGTTGTAGTTTTGCAACAGCTGGAGGCACACTGGTTTTGAAACACTGAGTAAGGTCACAAATTCCGTGATACATAACCAGTGTGCCTACAGCTGTTGCAAAACTAAAACTCTCAGCATGTACAGTCTGTCAGCGCATGCTGGGAGTTGTAGTTTTGCAACAGCTGGATGTCCCCCCCAATGTGAATGTACAGGGTACACTCACATGGGCGGAGGCTTACAGTAAGTATCGGGCTGCAAGTTTGAGCTGCAGCAAATTTTCTGCAACAGCTCAAACTGCCAGAGAGAAACTACTGTGAACCCCCGCCCGTGCGACTGTACCCTAAAAACACTACACTACACTACCACAAAAAATAAAATAAAAAGTAAAAAAAACACTACATATACACATACCCCTACACAGCCCCCCTCCCCTCCCCAATAAAAATGAAAAACGTCTGGTACGCCACGGTTTCCAAAACGGAGCCTCCAGCTGTTGCAAAACAACAACTCCCAGTATTGTCGGACAGCCGTTGACTGTCCAGGCATGCTGGGACTTTTACAACAGCTGGAGGCATCCTGTTTGGGAATCACTGGCGTAGAATACCCCTATGTCCACCCCTATGCAATCCCTAATTTAGGCCTCAAATGCGCATGGCGCTCTCACTTTGGAGCCCTGTCGTATTTCAAGGCAACAGTTAAGGGTCACATATGGGGTATCGCCGTACTCGGGAGAAATTGGGCTTCAAATTTTGGGGGGTATTTTCTGCTTTTACCCTTTTTAAAAATTAAAGTTTTTGGGAAAAGAAGCATTTTAGGTAAAAATGTTTTATTTTTTTTACATATGCAATAGTTGTGAAACGCCTGTGGGGTATTAAGGTTCACTTAACCCCTTGTTACATTCCCCGAGGGCTCTAGTTTCCAAAATGGCATGCCATATGGGCATTTTTTGCGGTCCTGGCACCATAGGGGCTTCCTAAATGCGGCATGCCCCCAGAGCAAAATTTGCTTTCAAAAAGCCAAATGTGACTCCTTCTCTTCTGAGACCTGTAGTGCGCCAGCAGAGCACTTTTCACCCCCATATGGGGTGTTTTCTGAATCGGGAGAAATTGGGCTTCAAATTTTGGGGGGTATTTTCTGCTTTAACCCTTTGTATAAATGTAAATTTTTTGGGAAACCAAGCATTTTAGGTACATTTTTTTATTTTTTTTACATATGCAAAAGTCGTGAAACACCTGTAGGGTATTAAGGTTCACTTTACCCCTTGTTACGTTCCCTGAGGGGTCTAGTTTCCAAAATGGTATGCCATGTGTTTTTTTTTTTGCTGTCCTGGCACCATAGGGGCTTCCTAAATGCGGCATGCCCTCAGAGCAAAATTTCCTTCAAAAAAGCCAAATGTGACTCCTTCTCTTCTGAGACCTGTAGTGCGCCAGCAGAGCACTTTTCACCCCCATATGGGGGTGTTTTCTGAATCGGGAGAAATTGGGCTTCAAATTTTGGGGGGTATTTTCTGCTATTACCCTTTTTAAAAATGTAAAACTTTAGGGAAACCAAGCATTTTAGGAAAAAATTTTTTTTTTTTTTTTACATATGCAAAAGTCGTGAATCACCTGTGGGGTATTAAGGTTCACATTACCCCTTGTTACGTTCCCCGAGGGGTCTAGTTTCCAAAATGGTATGCCATGTGGTTTTTTTTGCTGTTCTGGCACCATAGGGGCTTCCTAAATGTGACTTGCCCCCCAAAAACCATTTGACGCTCCTTCCCTTCTGAGCCCTCTACTGCGCCCGCCGAACACTTTACATAGACATATGAGGTATGTGCTTACTCGAGAGAAATTGGGTTTCAAATACAAGTAAAAATTTTCTCCTTTTTACCCCTTGCAAAAATTCAAAAATTGGGTCTACAAGAACATGCGAGTGTAAAAAATGAAGATTGTGAATTTTCTCCTTCACTTTGCTGCTATTCCTGTGAAACCCGTAAAGGGTTAAAACGCTGACTGAATGTCATTTTGAATACTTTGGGGGGTGCAGTTTTTATAATGGGGTCATTTATGGGGTATTTCTAATATGAAGACCCTTCAAATCCACTTCAAACCTGAACTGGTCCCTGAAAAAAAGCGAGTTTCAAAATTTTGTGAAAAATTGGAAAATTGCTGCGGAACTTTGAAGCCCTCTGGTGTCTTCCAAAAGTAAAAACTCATCAATTTTATGATGCAAATATAAAGTAGACATATTGTATATGTGAATAAAAAAAAAAAAATTTTGGAATATCCATTTTCCTTACAAGCAGAGAGCTTCAAAGTTAGAAAAATGCAAAATTTTCAAATTTTTCATCAAATTTTGGGATTTTTCACCAAGAAAGGATGCAAGTTACCAAAAAATTTTACCACTACGTTAAAGTAGAATATGTCATGAAAAAACAATCTCGGATTCAGAATGATAACTAAAAGCATTCCAGAGTTATTAATGTTTAAAGTGACAGTGGTCAGATTTGCAAAAAATGCCCGAGTCCTTAAGGTGAAAAAGGGCTCAGTCCTTAAGGGGTTAAGCTATCCCTGGGTATCCTAAGGTTTTATTGGGGATGCAGTTATCCCACGCACATACAGACCACATTTTCCTAGACAGATTTTCATTTTTACTATATATTATGCATACAGGCCTTTTTCTTAGAGAAGACTATCCCCGCAGAAGATCCCTTTTCAATGCTTTTTTGGGATGTCAGCTCAAAGAGGTTTCGCTATATCTTCTTATTTAGTTTGTATTTCAACTAACAGAACATGCCTATTTTGCTTGGAAAATTTTATCCTTTAGAATGGATGTAAGCGGATTGCAAACACCTCATTGTGATTAGTTAAAACCCATGTAAAATCAAAGAGATACCTCAAATGATTCTTTATACTTTAATATTGATATAGTATCCACAAGGCATTAAGCAGTTATAGGAACAGATTAGCACATTTGTTAAGTTTGTGGCCTCTTCAGTTTGGCTGTATTTGCATCGTGCCATTTAGAATTCCTTTTTTTTTATTATTACAGGATCGTATTCTGGATCTGTTAAAGGAGCTGCAGAGATTTCAAGTCACGGTCTCGCTCCTGAGGGTAAGGGTGGTACCTACTTCTACTTCAGAAGCCCGCCCAGACCATTAGAGAGTAAGGGGTTGTTAGAGTTCAGAAGTGAGTGAGTAGCATATAGCTTTTTAGGGGCAGTTTTCTTAAAAAACAAACATAATTAAGGTGCATTAACCTTCCTCTTCCAGAGCACTAAGATTGGAGTAATTGTCAATAAGTTAAAGAAGCAAAGCAAGGATCCAGAGATTGGAGAGCTTTCCAAAGCCATTATCAGAGATTGGAAAAGACTTCTGGGTAAATTGGTTTCACATTTATGTAAAATTTTGAAATAATAAGTGTCAATTGAATGGCAGAAATGAGAACAATAAAAGTACTTCAATTTGTTTCCCATTTCTGTGCGTTCTTTCTTAGAAAACTCATACAAGAACAATGAAGCCTCCGTTGATGCAGTTATTCATTCTCCCACCAAGGCTGAACCAGAAAAGTAAGGAATAAGAGACAATAGAATTGTTAAAAGCTATGCACACTTTTGCATCCGTGTCTTTTTTATTGTCCTAATAAAGCTAACAGTAAAAGTTTGAATGGAAAAGTTTGACCTCTGCAATAGGTTTTCATTGAAAAATCCAAAATCATTATTAAAATAATTTAATATTTCTTTCTTTCTCTAAAGGGGTTCTCCAGGGGAAACAAAATGTTTTCAAATCAACTGGTGCCAGAAAGTTAAGCAGATTTGTAAATTACTTCTATTAAAAAAAACGTAATCTTTCCAGTACTTATCAGTGTATGTATGCTCCAGAGAAAGTTGTGTAGTTCTTCCCAGTCTGACCACAGTGCTCTCTGCTGCCACCTCTGTCCGTGTACAAACTGTCAGGAGCAGGAAAGGTTTGCTGTGGCCATTTGCTCATGTTCTGGACAGTTCCTGACATGATTAGAGGTGGCAGCAGAGAGCACAGTGGTCAGACAGAAAATAACTATACAACTTCCACTGGAGCATAAAGCAGCGGAAAAGTACGGGAAGGATTAAGATTTTTTAAATAGAGGTAATTTACAAATATGTTTAACTTTCTGACACCAGTTGATTTGAAAACATTTTGTTTCCTCCGGAGAACCCTTTAACTCCACAAAAAAGGATGTATATTTATTTCCTCTGTACACTTAGGGTGTATGAAGCACGCTCACAAACTGAGTGCGCTTCATACCTGGTAATTATTGGCTGCTATCAGCAGTTGAGGCCTTACTGCTAATTCTGGACATCAGCACTCACACTAATGTCCTGCATAAACCATTTAGATGCCACAATCAATGCTGATTGCGGCATCTAAAAGTATAAGGAACAGTTGTCGGCTAGTTCAAGGCACTCGTTGGTCTGCGGAGTTCGATGAGTAAAGATGGTCATTACTTCCATGCTGCTAATTGGTAGTCATGTACAGTCTGCCTAAGGCAGATTGCCATGAAACTGATCAATGCAATGCCATGGCAAAGCATTGAACATTGTTAGCAATCAAAAGATTGCTTATCATATTTCCCTATGATTTCAAAAATATTAATAAGCTCCTCCTCCAATCAAAAATTTAATCACACCCCTTGTCCCATTTTATAAATAAAAAATGTTAAAAAGAAAATGAATAAATATTTGGTATCACCGCATGTGGAAATGTCCAAACTATTAAAGTATAATGTTCATACACTGCTAGGGAGAGACATGTCACTCACCCCTTTAAAAGGATCAGTGTGGGTACTCCTCTATATAGGTTGGCATACCTTTCTGAATATACCTTAAGCCAGAAGTAGGCAATAGAATATGGGAATATGACTCCAGAATCAGATGATATACCGTATTTATCAGGGTATACCACGCACCGGCCTATAACATGCACCCTCAAAAAAAAAAGTTTTTTTACCCAAATATCCTTGGTAAAATGAGGGTGCGTGTGTGTGCATGTGTATACCCTGATACACTGTTTCTGACCCTGCAGAAGCCCCCAGGAAAGGCAGGGGGAGAGAGGCCGTCGCTGCCCGTTTCTCTCCCCCTGCCTTTCCTGGGGTCTAGAGCCCTGCTGCCGCCGCTTCTCTCCCCCTGGCTATCGGCACCGCTGCCACATTGCCGGCGCCACTGCCCCATTGTCTCCCCCCATCCCCGGTTTTATGATTACCTGTTGCCGGGGTCGGGTCCACGCTGCTTCTGGCTCCGGTCCGCACTGCTTCTGGCTCCGGTGGGGCGTCTATGTGTCGTTGCTATGCGCTGCGCTACGCAATGACGAGTGACGTCGCGTCACTCGTCATTGCGCCTCACATCGCATAGCAACGACGCATAGACCGGGAGGGATGGTGGAGGTAATGGGGCAGTGGCGCCGGCAGTCTCTGGACCCCAGGATAGGCAGGGGCAGAGAAGCCGGCAGCGACGGCAGGTCTCTGGACCTGCAAAAGCCGCTGCAGTTCATTGATTTAAAGCGCCCGCTTTAAATCATTGAACTGCAGCGGCTTATCGGCGTATAACACGCAGATAGACTTTAGTCAAAAAATGTTAGCCTAAAAAATGTGTGTTATACGCCGATAAATACGGTAGATTGTTGTTTGTTACCATGGGGATGAATAGTCTTCTTAACCCCTTAAGGACGCAGGACGTAAATGTACGTCCTGGTGAGGTGGTACTTAACGCACCAGGACGTACATTTACGTCCTAAGCATAACCGCGGGCATCGGAGCGATGCCCGTGTCATGCGCGGCTGATCCCGGCTGCTGATCGCAGCCAGGGACCTGCCGGCAATGGCCGACGCCCGCGATCTCGCGGGCGTCCGCCATTAACCCCTCAGGTGCCGGGATCAATACAGATCCCGGCATCTGCGGCAGTTCGCGATTAAAATGAACGATCGGATCGCCCGCAGCGCTGCTGCGGGGATCCGATCATTCATAACGCCGCACGGAGGTCCCCTCTCCTTCCTCCGTGCGGCTCCCGGCGTCTCCTGCTCTGGTCTGTGATCGAGCAGACCAGAGCAGGAGATGACCGATAATACTGATCTGTTCTATGTCCTATACATAGAACAGATCAGTATTAGCAATCATGGTATTGCTATGAATAGTCCCCTATGGGGACTATTCAAGTGTAAAAAAAAAAGTAAAAAAATGTAAAAGTAAAAGTAAAAAAAAAGTGAAAAATCCCCTCCCCCAATAAAAAAGTAAAACGTCCGTTTTTTCCTATTTTACCCCCAAAAAGCGTAAAAAACATTTTTTATAGACATATTTGGTATCGCCGCGTGCGTAAATGTCCGAACTATTAAAATAAAATGTTAATGATCCCGTACGGTGAACGGCGTGAACGAAAAAAAATTTAAAAAAGTCCAAAATTCCTACTTTTTTAATACATTTTATTAAAAAAAATATATAAAAAATGTATTAAAAGTTTTTTATATGCAAATGTGGTATCAAAAAAAAAGTACAGATCATGGCGCAAAAAATGAGCCCCCATACCGCCGCTTATACGGAAAAATAAAAAAGTTATAGGTCATCAAAATAAAGGGATTGTAAACGTACTAATTTGGTTAAAAAGTTTGTGATTTTTTTTAAGCGCAACAATAATATAAAAGTATATAATAATGGGTATAATTTTAATCGTATTGACCCTCAGAATAAAGAACACATGTCATTTTTACCAGAAATTGTACGGCGTGAAAACAAAACCTTCCAAAATTAGCAAAATTGCGTTTTTCGTTTTAATTTCCCCACAAAAATAGTGTTTTTTGGTTGCGCCATACATTTTATGATATAATGAGTGATGTCATTACAAAGGACAACTGGTCACGCAAAAAACAAGCCCTCATACTAGTCTGTGGATGAAAATATAAAAGAGTTATGATTTTTAGAAGGCGAGGAGGAAAAAATAAAAACGTAAAAATTTAATTGTCTGAGTCCTTAAGGCCAAAATGGGCTGAGTCCTTAAGGGGTTAAATGTGGTATGCTACAATACTGTAGAAAATGTTTATTTACACCTATTGCTAAAGTTGCTTAATACAATACAGAAATTTAGGTGCACTACTGTGGTAGATGTATACAATGACATTGGCTATCCCTCAACACTGATGTTAAAATTGAGACATTCGCCAGTGTATCCTTATATGAAGGACACACCAGAGCCCGCACACCAACGCCAAGGTTTCTCAAATGGCACCGGGACCTAACGCTAACCTACCTGTGCGTAATAAACAAAAACCAGGGGCCAGAGGGCAATTACAGCAGCATTAGGCTGGGTCCACACTACGTTTTGTCCCATACGGGAGCGCATACGGCAGGAGGGAGCTAAAACCTCGCGCTCCCGTATGTGACCGTATGCGCTCCCGTATGTCATTCACTTCAATGAGCCGACCGGAGTGAAACGTTCGGTCCGGTCGGCTCATTTTTGCGCCGTATGCGCTTTTACAACCGGACCTAAAACCGTGGTTGACCACGGTGGTGGTGACCGTGGTGCTCAACCCCAAATGCAGTTGTGCATATATACTGGGGGAGCAGATCCTGCCCTTGTAGTCTGTTGCTAGGGGCGATCCCCAGCATAAAAATGCATACAATGGAGGATGCCTGCAGTGGACTACAAGTGCCACAATAGAATCCTACACCAGATAAAGTTACTTAGTTATTTTACATACATTAAAATAAAAAAGATCTAACATCCTTTGAATTATCTTCAACTAAACCTTTTCCCTAAACTTTTTCTTTCTTATTATTTTCTCCTTCCATCTCTTCTCTAATCACATTCCAACATAAGAAAACAGAAAGAAGAAAAGAAGTCACATTTGAAAAAGTAAGTTTGTTAGATGGGATACATGTATTTTATTATCATTCTAAGGCTATTGCCTTGACTTTCAATTATACTGGAGGCATAATAGCAATCATAAATCAATTTACTTAGAAAAATCAGGCTTTTATCTGGGTAAGGGCTGTATTACACAGCCTGATACAAGCGTTGATCTCCTAGATTGGCACTCAATTAATAAGACTATTACACAGCTTGGTTATTGGGTGAGCAGGGCTGTAGATATGATTTCTGGATGTGCCCTTTATCATCCATCAGCTTCATAGCGTATATCGACTCGGTGTGATCCCTCCACCACACCTAAGTGTAATTGTCCATTTTAATACTTCGTCAGGCATAACTCTGTCCTCCGTCAGGTGAAACAGCATCCTGCCTCCTCCCTCGCCAATCTCAGTCAGGCGTCAGCCGCAACTCTTTCCTGCCTCCTTTGTCATCCTCAAGTTTCTCATCCAAAGCTCCCTCATCCATCAGACGAAAAACTTTCCTGCCGTGTAGCAGACCCGAGTCAGTGTCGGCTCTCTGCTATACGGGTTCTGCTGTACACGCTATTAAATGTCGGCTCTGCTATACAGACTCTGTAACACATGTAGTATACACGTGCAAGTTTCAGTTTCAACTCTGCTATACATGCTGTGCAGCGTCGGCTCTGCTATGCAGCAAGAAGTTGCGTCTGAGGGAGAATCGTCTGAGGCATGATGGCGTTTTGGATGAGGGAGTTTCGGATGAGGGAGGAGGGAGTTGTGGCTGAAGGATGACGTGATTGGTGTGAGGGAGGAGGCGGGATGCTCTTTCACCTGACGGAGGACGGAGTTGGGGCTGATGACTGACGGCGATTGGTCCGATGGAGGAGGCAAGACGCCGTTTCACCTAATGGAGGATGGAGTTGCGGCTGACGACTGATGGCGATTGGTCCGAGGGAGGATGCAGGATGCCGTTTCACCTGATGGAGGATGGAGTTACAGCTGATGGCTGACGATGTCCTAAAATGGACACCCTATAAGTGATATACTCACCTATAGGGTGATGATGTTCTGATCCATGGATTTTTGGCGGTCATGGTTGTCAGGGTACAATGAGATGTGTAGAAATAGGGCTAGCTGCACTCGGACCGATTCTTGACTCTCAATGGGGGACCAGCGTAAAAATGCGAGAAATAGTAGGAAAAAGGCAGTCTTGGAGGCACCGTTCAGGGGTGTTTACAGTAAGATGGACTCAGGCTGGCACAGGACAATAAATATTTTATTTAGCAGTACGGACAATGCGTTTTGGCACCTATACAAAGTGCCTTCCTCAGGTCAAATTTGACAGTACTAAAAAAACACACACAAATGGAAATGTATATATATGTATATATGGTCACCACACAATAAATATATAATTATAAATATGTAATTATAAATGGCCTGAGGCCATTGAAACGTTGCATTGTTTTTTTTTTGCACATGGGCTGAATAAAGACACAGCTTGATGATTATATCTGGTGTGCTGCCGGACCTTTCTTGTGGATTCCAAATTATAAAAACATATATATACTATGGTTATTATTGTGTACGTTTCTTGGAAAGGATCAGCATATCATAAAACAATATTCTAATAGTATGCACGGAAAGTATGTATAGAACCATACGGTTAGGTATAAAAACACATATAATTACATCAAAAAGAAAGGCTTATTGGTAATTTGACAGTACTAAAAATACACATGGATCGAAATATATATATATATATATATATATATATATGTTGTAAATGTCACCAACATAAAGAAGGGATCCAATGTAAACCAAATGATAAAGTCTTGTGGTGCTTAAAACCACTGAATTAATATATCAAAATAGGTAATCTTTATTATGAAAATGATACAAAAAATAGGTTAAAAGCGAGAGGCACGGACACAAAAAAAGGTGGGGACTAGGGAAAGGAGGGGTACAGAATCAAATATGATAATGGCTGTGTAACACTAATAAAAGTCATGGTCAGCTATACAAAACATAAACAATAATACAGTAGTCCCACGCAGATGTACATGGCAGGACTAGGTAGAAATAAAGATAAATGCAATTGTGCTAAAAAAATGCAAGAGAAGTGCGCTGTGACAAATAAATACATATGAGTGCATAAGAATGGTCTCTCAAACCAGTGGCAAGTACAATGAGCGACAGCAAATAGCTGGGAGACAGAAAAAGCGGTCCAAGACCAGCTAATAAACAGATATACAGAGACCTCTCCCCCCCCCCCTTTCCCCAGTCACCCATCACACCTCCGACGCGTTTCCAACTGGGGGCTTTGTCCAGGAGTCAGGTATAGCTGGCCATGACTTCTTATTAGTGTTACACAGCTTTTATCATATTTGATTCTGTACCCTTCCTTTCCCTAGTTTCCACCTTTTTCTGTGTCCATGCCTCTTGCTTTTAACCTATTTTTTGTATCATTTTTATAATAAAGATTACCTATTTTTTTTTATATATGGTCCGTTTTTGAGTGGTCTTGATAGGTTATTTATGTTATAAATGTGATAACATATAATTATTATAATTATTATCGATATTCTGAGCAATCTCGGGCGAGCTCAGTTATGATGATATGTTTTGATAAGTAGTGGGACACAGTCATGAACTCACCACTTCTAGTAGTTGGTGCTGTGAGGGTGTGCTACAGAAAGGAGGATGAAGAGTGAGATGTACCTGGTTGGCCAATGCTAAAAAAAATTTCAGTATTGCTGTAAATATATGTATTTTTTTAAACATAACTGTGTTGCTTTATACATACCTCTCACACATACTATCAGAATACAGTAACCCCCCAACCTACGATGGCCCCGACATATGATAAAATCGTCATACGATGGCCTCTCAGAGGCCATCGCATGTCGATGTCAGCATCGACATACGATGCTTTTATATGTCGGGGCCATCGCATTAACTGCTATCCGACAGCGCAAAATGCTTAAGCTGCTGTCGGATAGCAGTTTAAGCATCCCTGGCAGGTTCGCTTACCTATTTCCGCTGCTCCAGGTCCACTTCGCGATCCTCCGGTGTCTTGCGCATCTTCTCCAGGGTCCTGGCCTCGCTTTCTGGCGTCGTTATTACGTCACTACGCACGCCGCGCCGGCGCAGCAGCGTAATAACGTCACCAGAAAGCAAGGCCCGGACCCTGTAGAAGATGCGCAAGACACCGGAGGATCGCGAAGAAGACACCGGAGCAGCGGGACAGCATCGGGAGCGGTGAGGACCTGGTCCGGAGCGACGGGGACAGGTGAGTATATCTTCCTATACTTTACATTGCACGGATCCCTCAACATACAATGGATTCGACAAACGATGGGTCGTTTGGAACGAATTACCATCGTATGTTGAGGGACCACTGTATCGATAATAATTATAATAATTATTAAATGTTATCACATTTATAACATAGACATATATATATATATATATATATACATATATTTCTCTCCATTCATTTTTTATTACTGTCAAATTACCAATAAGCCATTTTTTATTGATGTCATTTTATGTGTTTTTATACCTAACCATATGGTTCTATACATACTTCCCGCACATACTATTAGAATATTGTTTTATGATATACTGATCCTTTCCAAGAAACTTACACAATAATAACCATAGCATATATATTGTCACGATGCCGTCTGGCAGGTAGTGGATCCTCTGTGCCAGAGAGGGATGGCGAGGACCGCGCTAGTGGACCGGTTCTAAGCCACTACAGGTTTTCACCAGAGCCCGCCGCAAAGCGGGATGGTCTTGCTGCGGCGGTAGTGACCAGGTCGTATCCACTAGCAACGGCTCACCTCTCTGACTGCTGAAGATAGGCGAGGTACAAGGGAGTAGGCAGAAGCAAAGTCGGACGTAGCAGAAGGTCGGGGGCAGGCGGCAAGGTTCGTAGTCAGGGGAGATAGCAGAAGTTCTGGTACACAGGCTTTAAACACACAAAACGCTTTCACTAGGCACAAGGGCAACAAGATCCGGCAAGGGAGTGCATGGGAGGAGACCAGATATAGCCAGGGAACAGGTGGGAGCCAATTAAGCTAATTGGGCCAGGCACCAATCATTGGTGCACTGGCCCTTTAAGTCTCAGGGAGCTGGCGCGCGCGTGCCCTAGAGAGCGGAGCCGCGCGCGCCAGCACATGACAGCAGGGGACGGGAACGGGTAAGTGACCTGGGATGCGATTCGCGAGCGGGCGCGTCCCGCTGTGCGAATCGCATCCCCAACGGCCATGACAGAGCAGCGCTCCCGGTCAGCGGGACTGACCGGGGAGCTGCAGGGAGAAAGACGCCGTGAGCGCTCCGGGGAGGAGCGGGGGCCCGGAGCGCTAGGCGTAACATATATGTTTTTATAATTATATATTTATTGCGTGGTGACTAGTGTTGCTCACGAATATTCGCAATTCGAATATTATTTGCGAATATCGCATATTCGCGAATTCGCGAATTTCGCGAATATAGCGCTATATATTTGTAATTACAAATATTCGGTTTTTTTGGGGGTTTTTTTTCACAGTACACATCACAGTGATCACCCCTCTCTGCTTCCAGCTTGTGTGGTGTAAAGAAGGCTGTAATACTACTGTGTGAGACTGGCGTGCAAAAATTCGCATATGTAAAAAGTAGCATCTGCTAATTTGCGCATATGCGAATTTTCGCGTATGCTAATTTTGTATATGTTAATATTCACATATGTTAATTTTCGCATACGCGAATTTTCGCATATGCGAAAATAAAACGAGAATATAACGAATATGCGAATATTCGCGAATATATGACGAATATTCGTCCATATATTCGCGAATATTCGCAAATTCGAATATGGCCTATGCCGCTCAACACTAGTGGTGACCATCTATACATATATACTGCTCAAAATAAAATAAAGGGAACACTAAGATAACACATCCTAGATCTGAATGAATGAACTAATCATATGAAATACTTTAGTCTTTACATAGTTGAATGTGCTGACAACAAAATCACACAAAAATTATCAATGGAAATCAAATTTATCAACCGATGGAGGTCTGGATATGGAGTCACACTCAAAACTAAAGTGGAAAACCCCACTACAGGCTGATTCAACTTGTCCTTAAAACAAACTGTCCTTAAAACAAGTCAAAATGAGGCTCAGTAGTGTGTGTGGCCTCCACGTGCCCGTATGACCTCCCTACAATGCCTGGGCATGATCCTGATGGATGTCCTCCCAGACCTGGACTAAAGCATCCGCCAACCCCTGAACAGTCTGTGGTGCAACATGGCGTTGGTGGATGGAGCGAGACCTGATGTCCCAGATGTGCTCAGTCGGATTTAGGTCTGGGGAATGGGTGGGCCAGTCCATAGCATCAATGCCTTCCTCTTGCAGGAACTGCTGACACACTTCAGATACATGATGTCTAGCATTGTCTTGCATTAGGAGGAACCCAGGGCCAACCGCACAAGCATATGGTGTCACAAGGGATCTGAGTATCTTATCTCGGTACCTAATGGCAGTCAGGCTACCTCTGGCAAGCACATCGAGGGCCCCCAAAGAAGTGCCACCCCACACCATTACTAACCCACCGCCAAACCCGTCATGCTGAAGGATGTTGCAGGCAGCAGAACGTTTTCCACAGTGTCTCCAGACTTTGTCACATCTGTGACATGTGCTCAGTGTGAACCTGCTTTCATCTGTGAAGGGCACAGGGCGCCAGTGGCGAATTTGCCAATCTTGGTGTTCTCTGGCAAATGCCAAATGTCCTGCACGGTGTTGGGCTGTCGGGTTCTCATTCCTCCCTCATGGAGTCTGTTTCTGACCGTTTGAGTGGACACATGCACATCTGTGGGCTGCTGGAGGTAATTTTGCAGGGCTCTGGCAGTGCTCCTCATTGCACAAAGGCGGAGGTAGCTGTCCTGCTGCTGGGTTGTTGCCCTCCTACAGCCTCTTCCACGTCTCCTGATGTACTGGCCTGTCTCCTGGTAGCGCCTCCATGCTCTGGACACTACGATGACAGACACAGCAAACCTTCTTGCCACAGCTCGCATTGATGTGCCATGCCGGATGAGCTGCACTATCTGAGCCACTTGTGTGGGTTGTAGGCTCCGTCTCATGCTACCACTAGAGTGAAAGCACCGCCAGCATTCAAAGGTGACCTTTATTGAGGGTGTCTTGCTAATTGCCTATAATTTCCACCTGTTGTCTGTTCCATTTGCACAACAGCATGTGAAATTGATTGTCAATCAGTGTTGCTTCCTGAGTGGACAGTGTGATTTCACAGAAGTGTTATTGACTTGGAGTTACAGTGTGTTGTTTAAGTGTTCCCTTAATTTTTTTGAGCAGTGTATGTCAACTCTTTTGGAGCAAGCACTGATTTTGAGAGGAACGAGACACATTAAATTCGGAGAAGTCCTTATGCTTCTCAGGATAACAATGCTTTAAAGGGGTTCTCCGGTGCTTACACATCTTTTTCCCCATCCAAAGGATAGGGGATAAGATGCCTGATCGCGGGAGTCCCGCCACTGGGGACCCCCGGGATCATGCAGCGGCACCCCGTTTGTAATCAGTCCCCGAAGCGCGTACGCTCCGGGACTGATTACAGGCGACCAACAGGCCGGCGGCGTGTGACGTCCCGTCTCCGCCCCCGTGTGACATCACGCTCCGCCCCTCAATGCAAGCCTACGGGAGGGGGCATGATAGCTGTCACGCCCCCTCCCGTATGCTTGCATTGAGGGGCGGAGCGTGATGTCACACATGGGGCGGAGGCGTGACGTCACACGCCGCCAGCCCGGTGGTCGCCTGTAATCAGTCCCGGAGCCAACACGCTCCGGGGACTGATTACAAACGGGGTGCCGCGTGCATGATCCCGGGGGTCCCCAGCGGCGGGACTCCCGCGATCAGGCATCTTATCCCCTATCCTTTGGATAGGGAAAAAGATGTGTAAGCACTGGAGAACCTCTTTAATGGCAATTTAGTCAAATATTTATATGATGATTTTTCTGCTAGAAAACCTACAATAACATGTAGATTGATTATACCCATAGTGTTATGTTATCGGTCCTCAGGATTGCTCAATAGTAACTTATTAGTAAGGCTTCAAACACCAAACAGATGTGGAACAGAACCATCATCTATACCTCTAATGATATATTCATGATTCGTTATTCTTCAAGATGTGCACCATTCTTAGCACACAGTGAAGAAGCTGTTATAATGGATATAATATGATTATTCTTCATTGACAACCAGTACAGGCCGGGAAATCAATACCAATCCACTGCAGTCTGATCAGCCAATGTTAGCAATTAACACAGGAACTGTACTATAGCATAGGCCTAATAATGATGTTCACATATTTATGCATAACAGCTATTAGTTGGTGAGTGCTTGATAACTATGGTTATTAAAGTGCTGGAAAGTCCATAATTAAGTACAATTGTTGGATATGTATGAGGTCACTGTATGGATTATCAATGCGCAAAATAGAATATTATTCTAAATAGCCTGTGATCTGAGCATAAAAATAACATCACAATATTGTCGTCAGGAGAGCAGAGGTCCTCCACACAGTACATTATTATCATCAAGCACAGGTCACTCTTCAAAACCAACATCTCTGTGCAGTATGGCTTAAAGGGGAACTCCGGTGGAAAAAAAATGTTTTCAAATCAACTGGTGCAAGAAAGTTAAACAGATTTGTAAATCCCTTCTATTAAAAAAATCTTAACCCTTCTAGTACTTATCAACTGAAGTATACTACAGATATACTACAGAGAAAAGTTCTTTTCTGTTTTACAGCAGTGCTCTCTACTGACACCTACTGACATCATGTCAGGAACTGTCCAGAGCAGGAGAGGTTTTCTATGGGGATATGATTCTAATCTGGACAGTTCCTGACACGGACAGGGGTGTCAGCAGAGAGCACTGTTGTCCGACAGAAAATAAATTCTAAAATGTCTCTGTTTTTTACAGCAGCTAATAAGTACTAGAAGGATTAAGATTTTTTAATAGAAGTCATTTACAGATCTGTTTAACTTTCAGGCACTAGTTGATTTGAAAACATTTGTTTTCTACTTGTTTTCACCGGAGTTCCCCTTTAAGCACATATTTCATTACACTAAGAACTGATACAGGTGTGAAGCTGGTGTTACCACTTAAAGCAATTTGTAATGAAATGAAACCAGCAGTTTATTAATTACTCACTGGTAAACCGGATCAGCAGTATTGACATGCAATGGCAGGAGATATGACAGGTCAGATAGAAAATGGTGGATATATATTACACTATACTTCTAGAAGCAGAATGCGGTTCTTTGTTAGGAGTCATATATCCTTTATGGAGCCTATATTCTGGGATATTGTAGAATCAGTCTAAAAGGGGATGATTAGTTCCAGCAACTCCTAGACTATAACACGGGTAACTATAACAACTTTCTATATGGGATACTTGCTACAATGAGCAATTGAGGTGCTGTTCAATGGAAACATTTCAACAGATAAATCCAAACACAATGGCCCTCATTTACTATTCTAAACCCGACCTCTTTTGTCGTTTTTTTTTGGCGCATCTTTGTCTGCGCCATGTCGCAGACATCGTGCGCCAGTCTGCGACACTATGCGACATTTTTTCCCGACGGACCCGATGTGGATTCTCCCAAACCCGAAAAAGGGGCGTTACCCGACATTTCTGAGCTTTCCCACGTATTTATTAAGGTTTCCAACCCGAATTTGTTGAATTGTTGTGGATTTTTTCCCGACAGCTCAGAGGAGTTGGAAACCAAAACCTACAAAACCCACGTGCGACAAACAGGATGCGACATAATAATAAATACCAGGGGAAAAAAGCAGTAAGAAAGCAACATAGACTTACAACCCGATTTTCTTAGTAAATGAGGGCCAATGGGGTAACTTAAAGCCCCTAGGCCCATATACAAAGGCCCTCATTTACTAAGAAAATCTGGTTGTAAGTCTATCTTGCTTTCTTACCCGACTGCTTTTTCCCCCTGGTATTTATTATTATGTCGCATCCTGTTTGTCGCACGTGGGTTTTGTAGGTTTTGGTTTCCAACTCCTCTGAGCTGTCGGGAAAAAATCCACAACAATTCAACAAATTCGGGTTGGAAACCTTAATAAATACGTGGGAAAGCTCAGAAATGTCAGGTTACGCCCCTTTTTCGGGTTTGGGAGAATCCACATCGGGTCTGTCGGGAAGAAATGTCGCATAGTGTCGCAGACTGGCGCACGATGTCTGCGACATGGCGCAGACAAAGATGCGACAAAAAAACTCGACAAAAGAGGTTGGGTTTAGAATAGTAAATGAGGGCCAAAATATGTATTAGGGAACCAACTCTTTACAGCATTGGTATTCTTATATGGGACAGTTTGGGGCCCCCTTAGGCTATTTAAAATATTATTTTCTGTATTTTATGAAGCTGTTTGCTGTATAAAAAAAAAGACAATATATATGATGTGTTAGAATTAGAGGATTACGTTGAGGATCAATGGGATAATAGTATTTTGATGATCAAATTTAAAAAAGTGTGGAATATGTTAAAAATGTTGCACATAAACCACAGTATGGGATTCACGCCACTATGGGGGAACCAAAAATTTAAGGAATTGATACATTGCAAATCAAGTTTTTGGGATAGCAAGGGTATAACACAGATTGACCATATGTTTGATAAAGGTCAATTATTCTCATTCAATCACTTTAAAATGTCGAATGGTATAGAAGATAGGGATTGGTTATACTTTTGGCAGATTAGGCATGCAGTTCACAACACAGTAGATAAGGAAATGTATTTTGCTCAAAGGCATAAGGTAATAGAGGTAATGAGACACATAGAATATTTTAAGAGAAACGGGATTTCCACCCTATATAAATGTCTGAATAACACATTGGGAAATGCGGGAATTGATAGGATTAAGAAAAAGTGGGTTGACAAGGTGGGGCATATACCAGAGGAAAGCTGGGAAATTATAACTTAGAATATTGGGAAGGTATCGTGTAGTATGGAACATAAAATTGTACAATTTAAGCTGGTCCATATGGCTCATTATTCCGCATCCGATTTATATAAGATGGGGGTGAAAGACTCAGCACAATGTGTGAAGTGCGGGGCGGAAGTGGCGGACTATATATACAGCCTCTGGCTATGTAATAAAATATCTGGATTTTGGGAATCCGTAATTTGTGAGATTGAGAATAAAATACCGGTGGGGGTGCCTCGTACAATTGAATTTATTTTACTTGGCGCTATAGGAAATATGGGTAAATATGAGTATATATTACATAGGGTTCCCTTTTTTGCAAGATTGGTAATCTTAAGAAATTGGATATCCTCTGAAGGGCCAAGGCTAGAAGAGTGGAGAGATGGGCTAAGCAACATGAAAAATAGGGAGTTTAGATGGATTCGGAGCAAGAGAGGAAGAAAAGAATGGAATAAGATTTGGATATTTTGGTTAAAAAAAATTTCCCTCCTCCTCCCTGGACCAGGGATTTGGGTGGGGGGAGGGATGGGGTAGAATAGTAAATGTTTATTATTCAAATTTGTTTTCGCATCTGTCTCTTTTTTCTTGGGATGATTAATGTGATTAATGTTGTATTTATGGTTGGTGACAGTGGAATAGAATGGATTGTACAGTTAAGGCATTCAGTCAGGGGACACGGGATCTCCTTTCTTATGATAAGCGGGGTTCCCGCAGTTGGACCACGCCAGCCATGCCAGTTCAACAATTTCAGTAGGGCGTAGGTCCCCGACACAGATATTTTTTTTTTTTTACCGGTAAGGCTGGTATTGATATATTCTTAGAAAACTGAGCTCCTGCTTTAACAAAGGGGTGGAAAACCTTTTTCTGTCATGGGCCATTTGAATATTTATGTGATCATTTGTAGGCTTTACATGATTAAAAGCTTATAGGGGTTGTCCAGGAGTGGAGGGGCAGGGGTAAGTTCTTTCGGGGGCGGCTCCACGTCTGTCCCCAGGTTGTGTGTGGTATTACAACTTGGCTCTATTCACTAAAATGAAACTGAGCTGCCAAGCCGCATCCAACCTGGAGACAGAGGGGGAGCGGTTCTTGAGGGAAATTGGCTTTGTTTTTCTATTCCTGGATAGCCCCCTAAATTGAAAATGATTAGCAATATTTTGTCAAACATTTAGTTTTCTCTCTCATCTCTATTGTGATGGCTGGAACTGCTTCTTTCAAGTGAGGCTTGTGATTTTAGTTTGTAATTATGATAATGCTTCTCACAACTACTTTTAAAGATTTGAGTTGGTCTGTCTGGAGTAGAGATAATAAAACTTTGCTGAGCTCTGGCAAAAATTTCTAGTTTTGGCCATATTAGCTCTGTCCAAACCTCAACTTTACCAATAGTTTAAAAATATGTGTTTAGCACTGTTTAAGAGCCCTAAAAACCCTAAATCCTTGTATAACACTGTTAGGTCATGTGAGAGTATATCTACGTACTTCTGAGACATTTTTTAAGACAAGTTAAAGTCAAAGTTATGGCAAGATGTATAGCTATGGGTAAACTGATGGTACCCTGTTGTAACTAACAAGCTGAATAAAGTCACACTGCACTAAAAAAAAAAAATAATAAAAATAAAAAAAAACTCCATTCACCAGATGAAGGTAAAACAAGAGTATACTACAGAGTTGTTGTTTTTTTACTGTATGGAATAGCATAGACTTTGCTGTTCCATACAGAATCATCCAGAAAAATACACATACCACACTATATATGTAGTTTCAACATTGGAGCCTACGGGTGAGAGTTGAGGCTTGTTAAAAGGGTTGTCCAGGCAATATTATTTATTAACAATGTGCCCAGAGAAATTGCAAATAAAAAAATAAATAAAATAAAAAAACTCACACTTACCTTCCTTACTCCCCACCATCACCAGGTTCACTTAGCTCCGGTCTTTGTTGCAGCGGGCTTCTGGATTTACTAATATGACATCAAAGACCTGCTCAGCCAATCAGTAGATGCAGCAATGTCCCGCCTTAGCTACTCATTAACTGAACAGACCTGTGATCTCAACAAACAAACGAACACAGAAGCCTGCTGCAACAGAGACCAGGGCTGCATGAACACCGCACCACTAAGGGGGGAGGTATTTAAAAGCCTTTTAGTTTTTTTGCCCACCTGCCTGAACACATTATATATATATATATATATATATATATATATATACATATACATATATATATATATATATATATATATATATATAAATAACATTACCGGACAACCCATTTAGACATATACATGTCAGTTTTTTTGCCTAATGGAAGCTTTGGATGCACACTGTAAAACATGGTGTGAAAGAAGCTTTTGAATCCAGAGCCAGGAGCCAATCACAATCTTTGTACACCCCACATGTCCAGTGTTGGTCACACAGGCTGAGTTAATATTACCAGAGTTGTTTCCTATGATAATATACTTTAAGATTGTAGAAATGTTTCATTATGGTGCCGTCACCGATTCTTCTTTATCTTGCAGTCCATGTCCTGAGAGCTCACAGTCTGTGAGCCAACAACCTGCCATCAAGGACCCAAAAGTAAAACGGTAAACAACAAAGTTGTTGTGCACTACTAAAAGAATGACAAGCCATTCCATAATTTATTTTAATCTAAATTGCTAAAAAAATTATAATAATAATAATAATATATATCATTCTCATTCATCAGGAATGCATTGATAATATATACAGCCCCTATCAGACACCCATTTGTGTGCCCATAAACCAACTTATGGGCCTTTGCATTGCAAATGCACCTAAACTTGATCCTATAGGATTTTAAACTACAAGAAGAGTCAGTGTTTCTAAGCCATATATTTAAAATGTATGACACCTGCAAATCTGGGATCAAATACTATGCTGCAACTATTAGAAAAAGAACATTATATGGTATACAGTTTCCTATCTTTCCTTCATATCTTTTATATGGAGCAGAGGTACTGAACTACTTTTAGTAAGGGCCTACTTATCCACATCTGCCATCAGGTGAAGGTCCAAGCTGAATGTTAAGGTCTGGTTCACACCTAGTTGAGCATGGCCTTGCAAGAAAGAGGCGCTGTCTGCTGCAGAATATATTACCCTACTAATAAGTCATGGGGTAAAATGAGCTACTTAAAGGGGTATTTCAGGAAAAAAATTGTTTTATATATACATCAACTGGCTCCAGAAAGTTAAACAGATTTGTAAATTACTACTATTAAAAAGTTCTGAAGTTAAGGTTTTTCTTTTCTGTCTAAGTGCTCTCTGATATCACGTGTCTCGGGAACCGCCCAGTTTAGAAGCAAATGCCCATAGCAAACCTCTTCTAAACTGTGCAGTTCCTGAGACAAGCAGAGATGTCAGCAGAGCACTGTTGCCAGACAGAAAAGACAGAAAACAACAACTCAACTTCAGCAGCTGATAATTATTGAAAGGATTAAGATTTTTTAATAGAAGTCATTTACAAATCTGGAGATAATATATGGAAATACAGACCTCTAGATACACATGTGGTAGTGTACTGTATAAAATTAAAGTATTAGAATGGAGTGAGATTAATGTCACTTACTATGTATAATCATATATTTAAAATATGATAGAATAATAATTGGTACAGGCTAAGTGATAATGGTAATAATGATATACATTTTTATATACATTTTAATTATAATTATTGAGTGTGCGGCTGTGCAGGGCCTTTGCACAGACCGCACCCTTATTATAATATTAAAAAGTAATTAAAAATAGAAACATAAAAATGAATATATGCAATTAATAACAAATGCTCATGAGAGATATGCCATCCCAAATATTGGCAGCTTGAATGAATGAATGGATCAATGTTCAGTTCAATGTGTTAGAGTTCAATGAATGAAAATATAGTTCAATGAATTATGTCCGAGGAAGTATCATTGAAGTTCAAGGTGCTACACAGTATATAATAGAAATCCTCCACTGAGTTAGTTGAAACTTTGATAACAGTTATTTGTAGAAGGCTATTGTAGCAGATATATCCAAATGAAAGCTATTGTAGCAGATGTATCAAAGTGAAAGTGTATCAAAGTAAGAGTTATTGGTGCACAGCACCGCTCACCGCTTCTCCTGATGTGCTCTGATGTTCAGTGCGGTTCTTCTCCTTTCCGGGCTGGCACAGCTCGGCAGCTGGTCTTGTGGAAAAGCCTAGGATCTTCCTGTGCTGGCTCGGGATCTGGATACCGAGAGCTGGTAATTGCCGTAGAACCGATGTACCGTGGAGCCGATGTAATGAGCTGGGGGGAGGCTGCACTTGGATGGTCTGGAGCTGGCACAGATCTGCATCTGGACGGTGGATAAGGCGAGTGCAGGTGAGCGGTGAATGCACTGGGAGGATAGCGGAGCCGTGTCCTCGTGTAAGAATGCGCGCTCCTAGGTAGTGTAGTAGTCCCAAAACTGGGGGGTTCCAGCAGTTGCAAATAGGTGTTTGCTGGTTGGACTGGGTATCTCCGATGTGGGTAAAATGTCAAACGCGTTTCGGGTTGTCCCCTTCTTCAGTGGCTGTATATTTGTATACAAATACATTACATCGGCTCCACGGTACACCGGTTCTACGGCAATTACCAGCTCCTGGTATCCGGATCCCGAGCCAGCGCAGGAAGATCCTAGGCTTTTCCACCAGGCCAGCTGCCGAGCTGTGCCAGCCCGGAAAGGAGAAGAACCGCACTGAACATCAGAGCACATCAGGAGAAGCGGTGAGCGGTGCTTTGCACCAATAACTCTTACTTTGATACACTTTCACTTTGATACATCTGCTACAATAGCTTTCATTTGGATATATCTGCTACAATAGCCTTCTACAAATTACTGTTATCAAAGTTTCAACTAACTCAGTGGAGGATTTCTATTATATACTGTGTAGCACCTTGAACTTCAATGATACTTCCTCGGACATAATTCATTGAACTATCTTTTCATTCATTGAACTCTAACACATTGAACTGAACATTGATCCATTCATTCATTCATTCATTCAAGCTGCCAATATTTGGGACGGCGTATCTCACATCAGCATTTGTTATTAATTGCATATATTCATTTTTATGTTTCTAATTTTAATTACTTTTTAATATTATAATAAGGGTGCGGTCTGTGCAAGGGCCCTGCACAGTCGCACACTCAATAATAATTAAAATTTATTTTAAAATTTATATCATTATTATCATTATCACTTAGCCTGTACCAATTATTATTCTATCATATTTTATATATATGATTATACATAGTAAGTGACATTAATCTCACTCCATTCTAATTTTATACAGTACACTACCACATGTCTATCTAGAGGTCTGTATTTCCATGTATTATCTCCATATTATATTTTGACACGTAGGGTTCACGTGTAACATACAGTACCTCGATACACATTCTCTTCCTATTAGTGTGAGCCCCCCACCTCCAGTTTATAATTTACAAATCTGTTTAACTTTCTGGCACCAGTTGATTTAAAAAAAAAAAAGTACCACTTTAACATTCATTAACATTTTGTTCATGTTTAATACTATCCACAATATCTGATATGTACAATTTCTGGCATTAGAATTGATTGCGCTATATGGCAGAGCTATGAGCACAGATTCTGTACAGCATTATGCTGTAGACACAGCATACATATAACTCTGGGTTCTCCAAATGAAATAAGAGGCATACAAAAAGACATTAAGCTACCTTATTAACAGGTGCTATTATGTAATGCAGCTCACCTGGCTGTCCTGCCAATAATTTCTTGCATGGACCGGCAAAGGGCAGAATCAAACAGGCAAAATAGAAACATAATTGTCCAGCAATGACTTATGTACCAACCTTAAACTTTACTGTCCATAAAAACCTTCAAACAGGAACATAAACTTGTATTTCAAGTTACAAGGATTTGGCTTTGTGTCTCATGATAGCTCTACTTGGAATAGAAAGGAATTGTTCAAAGTTTTTCCCTGGAATACCCCTTTAACCCCTTAAGGACTCATCCCATTTGGACCTTAAGGACTCAGACAATTTTATTTTGACGTTTTCGTTTTCTCCTCCTCGCCTTCAAAATATCATAACTCTTTTATATTTTCATCCACAGACTAGTTTGAGGGCTTGTTTTTTTGCGCGACCAGTTGTCCGTTGTAATGCCATCACTCACTAAAAAACTACCATAAAATGTATGGTGCAACCAAAAAAAATACTATTTGTGTGGTGAAATTAAAAAGAAAACCCCAATATTGCTAATTTTGGAAGGTTTTGTGTTCACGCCGTACAATTTACGGTAAAAATGACATGTTCTTTTTTTTTTTTTTTTTTTATAACAATATTTTTATTGAAAAGATTTTCAAGTACAGAAAGGAAAGAATATTAAAAACATAAAAGAAGGTGAATCACCTCTCGTAAAGTGCAAACATATAACAAAATAAAATAATCAGAACAATGCACAAGTTCCGTCCATCGAGCAAAAGGTCTATAAAATACACCTATCTTTCTTTTGGTCCTAGTTTTCTGTATAGGTACAGACACACCGGGATTTAACATAGTATCTCAATTATCAGTTATAGCTGTATCGTATTGTGTGGGCCCTGTAACCAAACATCCCACCTAGTAAGAAATTCAGCCTCCCTGTCACAAGCCGAAGCCACCTTATATTCGTGCCAACCATAAGGGTTAACCCTAGAAATGATTTCTTTAATGGATGGAATATGGGGTGAAGTCCAATACTTAACAATGAGAGATCTAGTGAAAATGGGGGACATGTATCAAAGATTTTACCCCTGTTTTGTGTGTATTTTTTTGCGCAAAATTTTGCGCAAGACCTTTTTTTGCGCACGTTTTGGTAGAGCACATCCTCCAGATGTGGCTGAATCAGGGCACCTTGGAGTGACATCTATAGAACACATGGATTTATTAACTGCGTACTTTTTTTTAACACCAAAAATTTTGCCGCAAGAGCTGTTTTTTTTTGCGCAAATATAAGCCATCTTGGACTTAACGTAGCAAGATGCTCTAAATCATCGATTCTATTTTCCAAAGAGTAAATTTAGGAGATTACTATATTTACCCGCAATTTATGAAGCTCATTGCGCTTGATTGATAAATTTAGTGCTTCTGCGCATAATTTAGAGTTTGGGAAAAGGGGTAAACTGCTTCTACCATACACAAATAATGATACATGTCCCCAAATAAGTATATATCATGTTCTTTATTCTTTGGGTCAATACGATTAAAATGATAGCCATGATAACATACTTTTCTATTACTGTTGTGCTTAAAAAAATTGCAAACTTTTTAACCAAATTAGTACATTTAAGATCCCCCTATTTTGAAGACCTATAACTTTTTCATTTTGCTGTATAAGCAGTGGTATGAGGGCTCATTTTTTGCGCCGTGATCTGTACTTTTTATGATACCATATTTGCTTATATAAAATTTGAATCCATTTTTTATAAATTTTTTGGGGAATAAAATGTTATAAAAAAGCAGCTATTTTGGCCCTTTTTTTTTTACGTTCACGCCGTTCACCGTACGGTATCATTAACATTTTATTTTAATAGTTCAGATATTTATGCACGCGGTGATACCAAATATGTTATAAAAAATTTTTTTAACACTTTTTGGGGGTAAAATAGGGAAAATGGGACAATTTACGTTTTTATTGGGGGAGGGGTTTTTTCGAATTTTTTCTTACTTAATTTTTTTTACTTTTTATACTTTTATTCTTACACTTTTATAGTCCCCATGTATAGGACATAGCACTGATCAGCGTTATCGGTCATCTTCTGCTCTGGTCTGCGGGAAGGCAAATCAGAGCAGAAGATGCTGGGAAGGCAGCGGAGGCAGGTGAGGGGATCATCCATTTTCATTAATCGTGAGATTAATGTCACTTACGTGATCTGTATTGATCATGGCATCTGAGGGGTTAATGGCGGACATCCCGGGGATCGCGGATGTCTGCCATTACAGGCGAGTCCCTGGCTGCGATCAGTAGCCGAGACCTGCCGCGCATGATCCGGGCATCGCTCCGATGCTCGCGGTTATGCTTAGGATGTAAATGTACGTCCCGGTGCGTTAAGTACCAGCTCACCAGGATGTACATTTACTTCCTGCGTCCTTGAGGGGTTAAGTATAAAGGTTTATTTACATGAACAGTATCTGGCGCAGATTTGATGTGCAGGATTTGTACCTGCAGATTGGAAGTTGTCATTGAGTTTACATTGAAATCTGCAGAAAAAAAATCCTGCCCCATCTAACGAACTGCTCCATCGCTCCTAATAAACTTATGAACTGTACTACTGCTTCCATAATGAACTGTGCCACTGTACATTAGTGAATCGTGCCACTGTTCCGCTAATGATAAGGGCCACTGCCCTCTAATGAACTGTGCCAAAGTGCTTGTAAATTATTGTTTCCTAACCTGTGACACTGCAGTTGTTGTAAACTACAATTCCAATCATTTATCGACAGAAGGGCATGATGGGAGCTGTAGATTTGCTTGAACTGGAGAGAATCTGTCCCCCTGAGAATACTCACCTGCACAGCGTCTCCCTCCACTTCTCTGGTGTCTTCTAGTCAGGCCTAGCCAGAGTGGAATAATGCAGGCAGTGCTAATCTTGCTATCTGCATCATACGAGTAGTGCAGGATAGCTATGCAGTGGAGTGTTCCCTCACTCTGGTCAGCCCTCGGCTATTCATTTGTATCATTGTCTTAAAGGGGTACTCCACTGGCCAGCATTCGGAAGTAAATGTTCTGAACACTGTTTTTGCGCTGCAGGGGTTGGCCATACCCCTCGTGACTTAACGGCCACGCCCCCTCAATGCAAGTCTATGGGAGGGGGCATGACGGCACATTTACTTCCGAACGCTGGCCAGTGGAGTACCCCTTTCAAGACACAACTACAGTCGAATGCATTGAGAGTGCATTCCACCTCTCACCGATTCCCCGAACAGGCTGGGGAAGCAGGCAGCTGTGAGAAGAGGTGCTGCTTGCTGGTCCAAACAATTGGCACCCACGATTCCGGTCTGCCAGTTGAGTACACCTGTTATAGAGCATATGACACATCGATAAGAAATATCTTTTCATCACAGGACTTTTCTCTCATGCAGTGACTGCCCTGAAGGTCATTCTCCATCTCAGAACCAGCAAAAAACTTTCAAAGACTCAAAGCTGAAACGGTAACACTTTCTATATATCACTATATCTATATCAGTAAATAATTGTGTTAATCGAAATGTCTTTATTTCTCTATTCCTTTTTTTATTTATATGCCTAAATATATATGTAACAATTCTTCTATATACTATACAACCAATGCCAATGCAGTAAATCAAATAGTTTTTTCCAGCTCATAAACAAATAGCATATTGCTTGGACATGCCCTCGCTGTATGAGCTGGGTCTGATCTTTGAGACCCCCTTCAATCCTCAGAATAAAGGGGCAGTGTTGACACAGGACACAGGATTTATCAAAACCTGCCCAGAGGAAAAGTTGCTGAGTTGCCCATAGCAACCAATCAGATTGCTTCTTTCATTTCTGAAAAGGCCTCTGAAAAATGAAAGAAGCCATCTGATTGGTTGCTATGGGCAACTCAGCAACTTTTCCTCTGGACAGGTTTTGATAAATCTCCCGCACACACAACCTTTCCCTGAGCAGCTTCTCTCTCGGCCACCACAGACACCTCTTATTATAGCTAGGAACCTGACCACTTTACAAAATATATAGAATTTATTACAGATTTTCCAATATTTACAACATATAAAATATAAATTTATATTCATTGGCATCTCTAACCTTACAAGAAACAACAGTCTAAATATCCTTGCAGGGCTGCTGTAAACATCTAAATACAGGCTGCCCTTTTTGTTTCACATTTACTTTTGTTTTACCTTCTTAAAAGTGTGTATTTTAAGCCATTGCAATAACTTGATGATATATTAAAAACAATCTGTCATCCACTGTTAACCTATGTAAGATAAAAGTGTCGGAAGACTTTCTGAATGCATTGTACAGTGGTCCCTCAACATACGATGGTAATCCGTTCCAAACAGACCATCGTTTGTTGAAACCATTGTATGTTGAGGGATCCGTGCAATGTAAAGTATAGGAGAGTGGTCTACAACCTGCGGACCTCCAGATGTTGCAAAACTACAACACCCAGCATGCCCGGACAGCCGTTGGCTGTCCGGGCATGCTGGGTGTTGTAGTTTTGCAACATCTGGAGGTCTGCAGGTTGTAGACCACTGTTAGAGAAAGTTGTACTCACCTGTCCCTGCCGCTCCGGACTGTCACCGCTCGTCACCGCTGCCCGGGATGTCGCCGTCCATTGCTGTCGCCGCGTCCCCGAGGTGTCTCCGACGCTCCGGCAAGGCCTCTGCTTTCCCGGCAACCGCGCTCTCCGTCGCCGCCATCACGTCGCTGCGCACGTCGCTCCTATGGGGACGGCATGCGCAGCGACGTGATGACGTTGATGGAGAGCGCCGCCGATGCAGGGGATCCCGAAGAGGACGCGCCAGAGCCCCGAGGACAGGTGAGTGACCATCACCGGAGCTCACGGGGCACCGTAAACGGCTATTCGGTGGCAGCTGAAGCAGTCTGCGCTGCCGGATAGCCGTTTATGCGATGGCCCCGACATAAAAATGCATCGTATGTTGATGCTGCCTTCAACATGCGATGGCCTCTGAGAGGCCATCGCATGTTGAAATTATCGTATGTCGGGGCCATCGTAGGTCGAGGGGTCACTGTATATAGCCATATTTTATTTTTCATTCCATTATACAGACATTGGGGGAGATTTATCAAAACTTGGGGAAAGGCAAAGTTGCCCATAACAACCAATCAGATCGCTTCTCACATTCTGAACAAGGCCTCTGGAAAATGAAAGAAGCGATCTGATTGGTTGCTATGGGCAACTTTTCATGTGCATAGGGTTTGATAAATCTCCCCCATAATTATTACAAACTTGCCTGTAACTGTCATTACTTAATACATAAGACATAATGATATTTTCTTTACAGAAGCCATTCAACTGATGTTCAATCTTCATCTCAGATTTCCAAGAAGCTAGAAAGGTGAGACTTAGGGCTTTATTTTCTATGTTTACCCTTTTTGTGTTTTCCTTTTTAGTGAATATTTTTTCATTTTCCCCTCATATTTATGAATGTGTTTATACATGTCATGTAACTTTAGTGGTTTTCATTTATTTACCCTCTCTGTGAAAAGTGAAAAAAATCACAGCCTGAAAAGATGGCAAAAACAAGGTGAACAATTTCATAAACCATTTAGATTGTGAATTTTTTTTTAATTCATGCCCACTTTGGGAAAGATTTGCTGGAAAAGGTGAACAGGGTAAAAAACAGGGAATTACAGGAAAGACATTAAAGTGTACCTCTCATCAAAAAAACTTTTGATATATTATAGATTAATGTATGCAGAATAACTTTATAATTGCATGTTATAAAAAAAAAATATGTTTCTTTCTATTAAATTTTCCACTTTGAAGAAATGACCACTAGGGGTCTCCCTATCAGTCCTGGCAGCAAGCATTTCAGACTCATGCTGGAGTCCTAAACACTACGAGCTGCCAGTCTGCTTTGTTCACAAAGGAGAACACTCAGAGCTGCCAGCCTGCTTTGTTCACAGCCTGTTTGGCTGTGAACAAAGCAGGCTGGCAGCTCTGAGTGTTTAGGACTCCAGCATGAGTCAGAAATGCTTGCTGACAGGACTGATCGGGAAAAATACAATAGAAAGAAGCATATTTTTCATTAACATGCTATTGGAAAGTTATTCAACATTCATTAATCTAAAATATATCAAAAGTTTCTTTAATAAATAAAGTGAAATGTATTTCCCCATAATTTTTTACCTACATGTACAAGTGACTGCTATTGTACACAAGGCTCTTAGGGTAAAGGCCTTATGTGCATAGGTATAGTACTCCTCTGTATAAGGGATGGAGGAATAATAGAGGAATAACTCTATATTAACATATGCTTCTCGCATTATACAGAAAAATGCTGCTCAACCATTGCTTTTAAAGAGAAAAAAAATGCAGTTAAGTTGAGAAGCCATAAGGGATGCCAGCTGATCCCTTAGCTGC
Organism: Hyla sarda; assembly: GCF_029499605.1. Taxonomy (NCBI): domain Eukaryota; kingdom Metazoa; phylum Chordata; class Amphibia; order Anura; family Hylidae; genus Hyla; species Hyla sarda. The sequence goes on along the minus strand of NC_079190.1, from coordinate 286,318,004 downwards.
TTCTAGAATATGGTGTGGGGATAGTTTCCAAAATGGGTGCAACTGCATCGTAGTAACATGCTCTGAAACAAAGGAAGGGGGACAGAAGTAGCAGAAATGGGCCACACCTGGGTTTCAAAAAGGGGTGTTGATAGGTCTCCAAAAGATGCGGGGCATGGGCCATAGGTGTGGCTGAGGGTGGAGCCACAAAAGGAGCAGCCAAGTGGCGGGGGCCACTCAATGTTGCATGACCATACAAAATTTTGCTCCAAGCACAGGGGTCAGAGGGAGGGGTTAGTCTTGTTGACTGTCAGCTGATGCTACTTCAAGCCAAAGAACAATGAGGAGCATTACAGCACAGATGTATTAGGTGAGACCACTCTATGTTCTAGGCTGAGGTGGGGCTCAGGTGACAGCAGCAGTTTCAGGGGGTTCAAATTTTTAACAGGTTCCCTTCTTGGCTTGACAGACGCTCGTGGTGTAGAGCATTGCAGAAAATTATTTAATAATAATCAAATATACCAATTGCCAAGTAAGGGAAAAGCACTAAATATGTTTTAACCATGTGAACTACAGCTCCCAGTATGATATGACAGATATTGCTATGAGCCGGGGAGTTAACTGTGCTACTGCATACTTCTTCCGGCTTGTACTCTTCTGGTTTGTGTAGGTCGGGGTCTCAGAACTGAGACACTGACCAATTAGAACTTTTGACATTTCTCTGTGACATGTCAAATATATTTTTTTAAATAAAGGGACACTTTAAAAAGCAAAAATCAGCAGCAGTCACTTCAAGTATCTAATATTGCAGCTTGTGCATCACTCACTTCATTGGGACAAGTGCTCCTGTACAATGCAGTTGCTTCATGTGGAGGCATTGTGCGGTATCTATTTGTCATCAATACTTAATCTGTAGTTGCAATGATTCTCAGCAGTTTACTGTGAATTGCTAAGGATTGGCAGCAAATGCAGATTAAGACTGATGAAGAGGTTATGATGTGACTATTGACTAGTCATTGTGCTACTTACACATTACACCCACTAAACTCTAAACTTTCCATAATCATGGGAATTTTAGATTTTTTACTTTTTAGTTACATTCCATCCCTTTTATACCACTAACTCACCTTCAAGCATCACTTCTTCTTACCTCTCCCCAGAGCAGGAGGGGGGGGGGGATGCTGCTGAGAGTTGAAAGTAGAGGGATGTATGGCAATGCCCGTCCTGTGTCATGAAGGCACTATGCACTCTGAACTCATCTAATCAATCACACAACCAGCCCTGTTTCCACCTAAAGCCGGGAGTCAGCAAGGCTTACATACATGCAGCCTTTGTAACAGATCTCCTACATTGCACCGAGTGTCTGATTGCCTATACCAGGGAGAGAAATGATAACGTGCTGGTCGCAGGGGAGGAGAAACTACACGAACACAGACAGTCCAGAAAATTATGTAAGTGCTGCACAGGGAGACCAGTGACAGTACCAGGGCAGATCCTAGACATTGTGCTGTCTGTGTCCAAGAATGAAACCCCCCCCCAGAAAAAGCACAAACACACATCACACATGCGCACACACACGTATTACCTTACATTATAGTAACCTGACCAGATCGGGCATACTGAGACCCACAATATCAATAATACCAATATACCAAGATAAATATTACCAATTATTCACCTATATAAGGGACACACAATACCGCCACACAAGGACCATTACACCACAAAGCGACTGGTGACTGGATAATTCGGCTATACTGTTATTACATAAAATCCACTATATACAAACCAAGATTCCCCAACTCCCCCCCCCCCCCAATACAGTGACCATATAGAGGTATATACCAGCTGTATACAGGATCTGTATATCATATAAGTGATTATATACAGGACCATATATTGGTATATACTAGCTATACACAGGTTCTGTATACCATGTAAGTGATTACAATTACATTTAGAGGCTCACAAATACATCTTTTCTGATCAGCGGCATCCTCTTTCCTTTGCTTCTCCATCCTGCTCTGACTGCCATGATGTCTTCTTCCAGCCAAAACTTCATCTCTTCAGCATCTGCGGGACAAACATGTTAGACTCTGCATCTTTCCATTACTGATCCCCCTTTTGCCATTTTAATTCCCAATACCCCCCTCCCCTTCTGTACCATTTCAATTGCCTCCCCTTCCGATAGGGGGAGGGGATGAAATGGCATAGGGGATAAGAGGGGAGGGAGGAATTGAAATGGCACAGGGGGATCGGAGGGGGGGGGGGGGGGTTCAAAAAGGGATCAGAGGGGGATTGGAATTGTAGTGTAATGTTTTAACCTAGTAACTCCCCTGATCTCAAATAAGGCATGTGCACATAGTTCCTTGTTTATTTTGTAAATCAGACTGTGATACTTCCCTCCACTACCACAGAAAAAGGATGATTTTCACAGGCTACAGCAAGTACATCATGAGCTTTGTAACCGGGTCCATTTGTTAGTAGGGGAGCACAAGCTGTACAGCAGGCTCCCAAGCCAAGGTTTTGGCCTGGGCATTCCTAGAACGGGGTATGCTCAGAGATAGATCAGTGGATTGGCTGGCAGATTCGGTCAAATCCGGGGGGATCAATGGACAGGCTTACAGGCTCAGTCAATTCGCATATTGGAACAGGAGAAGGTAAGGCCATGGCTTTGGAAGTGTGGTGCCATGATTGTTTGGGCTCCCGTGCCACTGTATATACTTGCATTGCATTTCTTATAGAGCTGGCTGCTAGCCATAATGTTTGGCAATAATAAGTAGCGAGCGGGTTATGCAGGAGAAGCTATGGATATTAGAATGTGCATTTTAACCCTATGAAAGCATCATATGATAATACAAAGAGTGCCTACAGCTCTAGTATTGGTGCTTCATGTACCAAGAAATGTTCTCAAGCTTGAGGGTATTTAGTTTGGAGAAAAGACATCTTAGGAGCGATTAAGAAGAGATATCTTTGAAGGGTTAATTCTCAATTTGTTTACATGCACTAAAATTGTTATCCTAAGAATTTGTCTGTCTGATAAAACTCCTGATTTTAGAGTCTGGCAACATTTGGTGTTTAAAAACAAGGAAGTATCAACTTTGGAGTGGCCAGGGCTCATTAGGAAAGTTGGCAAAATACAATAAATCTTGGGCTAAATTAGAACAAGGGCTCTTATAAGGATAGATGAAAGGCTTCTTCGCCTTATTCCCCCCCCCCTCTACTTTCCAGGGGGACGGGGGAAGGGGAGGAGGATAAAGGGGTAAAGTGTTAAAGTTTTGTTGTCATGAAATTATATTTGTATTTGCTGCAAAACTGTGATAAAAAAAAAAAAAGTAATCTATCTTTTCTACTGTTTTCTCTATGTTTCCACTAGGCGCCTCTCTTTAAACACTAAATTACCATCATCTCCTGGTTCTAACATTGCTAGTAACAACAAAGAGGAAAGGTACAAGTGCTATATTAACTAATAAAGTCATACAGAGTGTTTAATGTTGCATTGTCTTAATAATCCAGTCATATTCTGCATTCTCATCTCTCCATCATCTCTCCAGGAGTTACTCACCAACTTCATCAAGTCGAAATGGAGCCAACAAACCTTCTTCAAATACCAAAGAGGAAAGGTAAACCTTTTGTATTACATAAAATGCTCTAACATATAAAAATTTTTTATAGTCATTATGTTTTTTAGTAATTTAGACAAATTCAACATCCTCATCTCTCTAGGAGACACTCCATTTCTTCACCAACTTCATCAAGTCGAAATGGATCCAACAAACCTACAAACACCAAAGAGGAAAGGTAAAACTGTTAAATTAACTAATAAAGTAATACAGCGTGTTTAACATTCTTGTCTTTCAATAATCTAGTTAAATTCTACACCCTCCTCTCTCCAGGAAATACACAATGCCTTCACCAACTTCATCAAGCTGCAATGGATCCAACAAACCTTCTACAAGCACTAAAGAGGAAAGGTAAAACTGCCATTTTACATAAGAAAGTCATACAGATTTGTTTAAAGTTCCGGGGGGAGATTTATCAAAAACTTTCCAGAGGAAAAGTTGCCCAGTTGCAAACCAATCAGCTCGCTTCTTTCATATTTAACAAGGCCTCTGCAAAATGAAAGAAGCAATCTGATTGGTTGCTATGGGCAACTGGGCAACTTTTCCTTTGCACAGGTTTTAATAAATCTTCCCCCCTATCTTTTAGTAGTTCAGTCTTATTGTTCATTCTCATTTCTCCAGGAGACACTCCATGTCTTCACCAACTTCATCAAGTCGAAATGGATCCAACAAACCTACAAGCACCAAAGAGGAAAGGTAAAACTTTTCAATTAACTCATTAAGTAATACAGAGGCCCATGTTTTGTCAGGTTGTGCGCCAGAGTCTGGTGCATTGCGCCAGAAATTCTGTCTGTGAAAGGAATGTGCGCAAGAATTTGCTCCAAAATTTAGAAAAACCCGACTAACCCTCCTTTTTACTGAAAAGGGTTGGCTGTTTGGGAAAAGGGGGGGGGGGGGGGTCCACAGAAAAGGGGGCGTGTTCCTGACATTTTCACATAAACCCAACATATTTACTAAGGTTTCCACAGTTAATGTGGTGGATTTGAGTTGAGGAAAATCCGACAGATCAGAGCATGTGTAAAAAAAAAAAAAGGAAAATGTAGGGAAAAGTGCAAAATGTAGGGAAACTTTAGTAAATACCATGGAAAAAAAATTAGGGAATTAAAACCCACAAAGAAACCTACACAACACCAAATCAGGGCCAGAGTGTTTAACATTTATATCTCTTAGTAATCTTGCTATGTTCTACCTCTCTATCTCACCAGGAGACACTCCATGTCTTCACCAACATCATCAAGTCGAAATGGATCGAACAAACCTTCTACAAACACCAAAGAAGAAAGGTAAAACTGTTAAATAAACTAATACATTTATACATAGTCTTTAATATTCCTGTGCCATAGATATCTAGCTGTATTCTACATCTCCATCTTCCCAGGAAACACTCCATGTCTTCACCAACTTCTTCAAGTTGCAATGGATCCAACAAACCTTCTACAAACACCAAAGAGGAAAGGTGAAAAGTACTTTAAAGTACTAACAAAATATGAATTTAGCATTCTATGTGTTTCCATTTAAAATAAAGTTTTGGTATTCTCCTAGACCTGGTGCTCCGTTGGCATCTTCCCCCACTTGTAGTAGTCCTCCTTCTTTGGCTCTGCTAGCACCCTGTTATGTGACAGGCGATTCTGTGAGAGACAAGTGTGTAGAGATGATAGCATCTGCTCTGAAGACTGATGGTAAGACTTGAGTTTAGCTTTGCATGTTTGTAGTTTTGACAATTACCCTTCTAAATAGATTCTAGTAAAAAAAAATCTATTTGAATAAACAAAGCATTACATCAATTACAAAAAAAGAACTTTTTAACTGTCATTTAACCCCTTAAGGACCGGGGGGTTTTCCGTTTTTGCATTTTCGTTTTTTGCTCCTTGCTTTTAAAAAATCATAACTCTTAAAATTTTGCACCTAAAAATCCATATGATGGCTTATTTTTTGCGCCACCAATTCTACTTTGTAATGACGTCAGTCAAATCTACGGTGAAACGGGAAAAAAATCATTGTGCGACAAAATTGAAAAAAAACGCTGTTTTGTAAATTTTGGGGGCTTCCGTTTCTACGTAGTACATTTTTCGGTAAAAATGACACCTGATATTTATTCTGTAGGTCCATACGATTAAAATTATACCCTACTTATATAGGTTTGATTTTGTTGGACTTCTGGAAAAAATCATAACTACATGCAGGAAAATTAATACGTTTAAAATTGTCATTTTCTGACCCCTATAACTTTTTTATTTTTCCATGTATGGGGCGGTATGAGGGCTCATTTTTTGCGCCGTGATCTGAAGTTTTTAACGGTACCATTTTTGCATTGATAGGACTTATTGATCGAAAAAGTGACCAAAAATGCACTATTTTGGACTTTGGAATTTTTTTGCGCGCACGCCATTGACCGAGCGGTTAAATTAATGATATATTTTTATAATTCGGACATTTCCGCACGCGGTGATACCATATATGTTTATTTTTATTTACACTGTATTTTTTTTTTCTATAACACTGCACACACTGATCTCCTATGCTGATCACTGGTTTCTCATAAGAAACCAGTGATCAATGATTCTGCCGCATGACTGCTCATGCCTGGATCTCAGGCACTGAGCAGTCATTCGGCGATCGGACAGCGAGGAGGCAGGAAGGGGCCCTCCCGCTGTCCTGTCAGCTGTTCGGGATGCCGTGATTTTTATTCATTTTTAAATGATATAAAAAGTGACCAAAAATGCACTATTTTGGACTTTGGAATTTTTTTGCGCGCACGCCATTGACCAAGCGGTTAAATTAATGATATATTTTTATAATTCGGACATTTCCACACGCGGTGATACCATATATGTTTATTTTTATTTACACTGTGTTTTTTTTTATTGGAAAAGGGGGGTGATTAAAACTTTTAATAGGGGAGGAGTTAAATGATCTTTATTCACTTTTTTTTTCCACTTTTTTTTTGCAGTGTTATAGGTCCCAGAGGGACCTATAACACTGCACACACTGATCTCCTATGCTGATCATGGTTTCTCATAAGAAACCAGTGATCAACGATTCTGCCGCATGACTGCTCATGCCTGGATCTCAGGCACTGAGCAGTCATTCGGCGATCGGACAGCGAGGAGCCCCCCCGCTGTCCTGTCAGCTGTTCGGGACGCCGCGATTAGCCGCAGCTATCCCGAACAGCCCAACTGAGCTAGCCGGGAACTTTCCCTTTCACTTTTTAGCCGCGCTGCTCAGCTCTGAGCGCGCGGCTAAAGGGTTAATAGCGCGCGGCGCCGTGATCGGCACTGCGGGCTATTGGAGGCGGGTCCCGGCTTCACTATGACGCCGGGCCCGCCGTGATATGACGCGGGGTTACTGTGTAACCCCGCGTTATATCAGAAGAGCAGGACCAAGGACGTACCGGTACGTCCTTGGTCCTTAAGGGGTTAAAAAAACATTTGACATGTCACAGAGACATGTCAAAGGTTTTTATGGGTTGGGGACTCAGCACTGAGACCCTTGACAATCATCATTACGAGTGAGGAGAGTCTGTGGTTCCACCCCTGCAAGCTTAATATTTACACCCCTTTTGAAACAAAGTAAAAATACACTTGACTATAAACGTAATTTGTTGGGCATTGCATAATTTGTTAGTGCTATATACATTTTATTATTATTTTTTATTTATTAAAGGGGTTATCCAGGAAAAAACTTTCTTTTTTTTTATATATCAACTGGCTCCAGAAAGTTAAACAGATTTGTAAATTACTTCTATTAAAAAAATCTTAATCCTTTCAGTACTTATGAGCTTCTGAATTTAAGGTTGTTCTTTTCTGTCTAAGTCCTCTCTGATGACACCTGTCTCGGGAAACGCCCAGTTTAGAAGCAAATCCCCATAGCAAACCTCTTTGAAACTGGGCGTTTCCCGAGACAGGTGTCATCAGAGAGCACTTAGACAGAAAAGAACAACCTTAACTTCAGAAGCTCATAAGTACTGAAAGGATTAAGATTTTTTAATAGAAGTAATTTACAAATCTGTTTAACTTTCTGGAGCCAATTGATATATATAAAAAGGTTTTTGCCTGGAATACCCCTTTAATTGTTCAGGGAAAAGTGCAGATGGTAAAAAATATAGATTTCAGAATTGAAGCAGGGGGCATAGCAACACAATAACAATGTCACGATGCCGGCTGGCAGGTAGTGGACCCTCTGTGCCAGAGAGGGATTGGCGTGGACCGTGCTAGTGGACCGGTTCTAAGCCACTACTGGTTTTCACCAGAGCCCGCCGCAAAGCGGGATGGTCTTGCTGCGGCGGTAGTGACCAGGTCGTATCCACTAGCAACGGCTCACCTCTCTGGCTGCTGAAGATAGGCGCGGTACAAGGGAGTAGGCAGAAGCAAGGTCGGACGTAGCAGAAGGTCGGGGCAGGCAGCAAGGATCGTAGTCAGGGGCAACGGCAGAAGGTCTGGAAACACAGGCAAGGAACACACAAGGAACGCTTTCACTGGCACTAAGGCAACAAGATCCGGCAAGGGAGTGCAAGGGAAGTGAGGTAATATAGGGAAGTGCACAGGTGAAAACCCTAATTGGAACCACTGCGCCAATCAGCGGCGCAGTGGCCCTTTAAATCGCAGAGACCCGGCGCGCGCGCGCCGTAGGGAGCGGGGCCGCGCGCGCCGGGACAGAACAGACGGGGAGCGAGTCAGGTAGGGGAGCCGGGGTGCGCATCGCGAGCGGGCGCTACCCGCATCGCGAATCGCATCCCGGCTGGCAGCAGGATCGCAGCGCCCCGGGTCAGAGGACGTGACCGGAGCGCTGCAGCGGAGGGAGTGAAGCGAGCGCTCCGGGGAGGAGCGGGGACCCGGAGCGCTCGGCGTAACAGTACCCCCCCCTTGGGTCTCCCCCTCTTCTTGGAGCCTGAGAACCTGAGGAGCAGACTTTTGTCAAGGATGTTGTCCTCAGGTTCCCAGGATCTCTCTTCAGGACCACAACCCTCCCAGTCTACTAAAAAAAAATTTTTCCCTCTGACCTTTTTGGCAGCCAAAATTTCCTTGACCGAGAAGACGTCCGAGGAGCCGGAAACAGGAGTGGGAGGAACAGATTTGGGAGAAAAACGGTTGAGGATGAGTGGTTTGAGAAGAGAGACGTGAAAGGCATTAGGGATACGAAGAGAAGGAGGAAGAAGAAGTTTATAAGAGACAGGATTAATTTGACACAAAATTTTGAAAGGACCAAGATAGCGTGGTCCCAACTTGTAGCTAGGGACACGGAAGCGGACATATTTAGCGGAGAGCCATACCTTGTCTCCAGGGGAAAAAACGGGGGGAGCTCTTCTTTTCTTATCCGCGAACCTCTTCATGCGTGAAGAAGCCTGTAAGAGAGAATTTTGGGTCTCTCTCCATATAATGGAAAGGTCACGAGAAATTTCATCCACAGCGGGCAGACCAGAGGGCAAGGGGGTAGGGAGGGGGGGAAGAGGGTGACGGCCGTACACCACGAAAAATGGGGATTTGGAGGAAGATTCAGAGACCCTGAAGTTATACGAGAATTCGGCCCATGGAAGGAGATCTGCCCAGTCATCCTGGCGGGAGGAAACAAAATGTCGCAAATAATCACCCAGGATCTGGTTAATTCTTTCTACTTGTCCATTGGACTGGGGATGATATGCAGAGGAAAAATTTAATTTAATCTTGAGTTGTTTACAGAGAGCTCTCCAGAATTTAGACACGAATTGGACCCCTCTATCCGAGACAATCTGCGTAGGCAACCCGTGAAGACGAAAAATGTGTACAAAAAATTGTTTAGCCAACTGAGGCGCAGAAGGAAGACCAGGAAGAGGGATGAAATGTGCCATTTTGGAGAATCGATCAACGACCACCCAAATAACGGTGTTGCCACGGGAAGGGGGTAAATCAGTAATAAAATCCATACCAATCAGAGACCAAGGCTGTTCGGGGACAGGCAGAGGATGAAGAAAACCAGCGGGCTTCTGGCGAGGAGTCTTATCCCGGGCACAGATAGTGCAGGCTCGCACAAAGTCCCCAACATCCGTCTCCAGAGTCGGCCACCAATAGAAGCGGGAGATGAGTTGCACAGATTTCTTGATGCCCGCATGACCTGCGAGATGGGAGGAGTGACCCCATTTGAGGATTCCGAGGCGTTGGCGTGGAGAAACAAAGGTCTTTCCTGGAGGAGTCTGCCTGATGGAGGCAGGAGAAGTGGAGATCAGGCAGTCAGGTGGAATGATGTGTTGCGGAGGGAGATCAACTTCTGAGGCATCCGAGGAACGAGAGAGAGCATCGGCCCTAATGTTCTTATCGGCAGGACGAAAGTGAATCTCAAAATTAAATCGGGCAAAGAACAGAGACCACCGGGCCTGGCGAGGATTCAGCCGTTGGGCCGACTGGAGGTAGGAGAGGTTCTTGTGGTCGGTGTAGATAATAACAGGAAATCTTGATCCCTCCAGCAGATGCCTCCATTCCTCAAGTGCTAATTTAATGGCTAGAAGCTCTCGATCCCCGATGGAGTAGTTCCTCTCCGCTGGAGAGAAGGTCCTAGAGAAAAAACCACAAGTGACAGCATGCCCGGAAGAATTTTTTTGTAGAAGAACAGCTCCAGCTCCTACTGAGGAGGCATCAACCTCCAATAGGAAGGGTTTGGAAGGGTCAGGTCTGGAGAGCACGGGAGCCGAAGAAAAGGCAGACTTGAGTCGTTTAAAGGAGTCTTCTGCTTGAGGAGGCCAGGACTTGGGATCAGCATTTTTTTTGGTTAAAGCCACGATAGGAGCCACAATGGTAGAAAAATGTGGAATAAATTGCCTGTAATAATTGGCGAACCCCAAAAAGCGTTGGATAGCACGGAGTCCGGAGGGGCGTGGCCAATTTAAGACGGCAGAGAGTTTGTCTGGATCCATCTGTAGTCCCTGGCCAGAGACCAAATATCCTAGAAAAGGAAGAGATTGGCATTCAAACAGACATTTCTCAATTTTGGCATAGAGTTGGTTGTCACGAAGTCTCTGAAGAACCATACGGACATGCTGGCGGTGTTCTTCTAGATTGGCAGAAAAAATTAGGATATCGTCCAGATATACCACAACACAGGAGTATAACAGATCACGAAAAATTTCATTGACAAAGTCTTGGAAGACGGCAGGGGCATTGCACAGTCCAAAGGGCATGACCAGATACTCAAAGTGTCCATCTCTGGTGTTAAATGCCGTTTTCCACTCGTCCCCCTCTCTGATGCGGATGAGGTTATAGGCGCCTCTTAAGTCCAATTTAGTGAAGATGTGGGCACCTTGGAGGCGATCAAAGAGTTCAGAGATGAGGGGTAAGGGGTAGCGGTTCTTAACCGTGATTTTATTAAGACCGCGGTAGTCAATGCAAGGACGTAGGGAGCCATCTTTTTTGGACACAAAGAAAAATCCGGCTCCGGCAGGAGAGGAGGATTTACGGATAAAGCCCTTTTTTAGATTCTCCTGGACGTATTCGGACATGGCAAGAGTCTCTGGGGCAGAGAGAGGATAAATTCTGCCCCGGGGTGGAGTAGTACCCGGGAGGAGGTCGATAGGGCAATCATAAGGCCTGTGAGGAGGTAGAGTCTCAGCTTGTTTTTTGCAGAAAACATCCGCGAAGTCCATATAGGCCTTAGGGAGACCGGTTACTGGAGGAACCACAGAGTTACGGCAAGGGTTACTGGGAACCGGTTTTAGACAGTTCTTGGAACAAGAGGACCCCCAACTCTTGATCTCCCCAGTGGACCAATCCAGGGTTGGGGAATGAAGTTGAAGCCAGGGAAGTCCAAGGAGAATCTCCGAGGTGCAATTGGGGAGGACCAAAAGTTCAATCCTCTCATGATGAGATCCGATGCTCATAAGAAGGGGCTCCGTGCGGAAACGTATGGTACAGTCCAATCTTTCATTATTTACACAATTGATGTAGAGGGGTCTGGCGAGACTGGTCACTGGGATGTTGAACCTGTTGACGAGAGAGGCCAAAATAAAATTTCCTGCAGATCCAGAGTCCAAGAAGGCCACTGTAGAGAAGGAGAAGGCAGAGGCAGACATCCGCACAGGCACAGTAAGACGTGGAGAAGCAGAGTAGACATCAAGGACTGTCTCACCTTTGTGCGGAGTCAGCGTACGTCTTTCCAGGCGGGGAGGACGGATAGGACAATCCCTCAGGAAGTGTTCGGTACTAGCACAGTACAGGCAGAGGTTCTCCATACGGCGTCGTGTCCTCTCTTGAGGTGTCAGGCGAGACCGGTCGACCTGCATAGCCTCCACGGCGGGAGGCACAGGAACAGATTGCAGGGGACCAGAGGAGAGAGGAGCCGAGGAGACGAAACGCCTCGTGCGAACAGAGTCCATATCTTGGCGGAGTTCCTGACGCCTTTCAGAAAAACGCATGTCAATGCGAGTGGCTAGGTGAATAAGTTCATGTAGATTAGCAGGAATTTCTCGTGCGGCCAGAACATCTTTAATGTTGCTGGATAGGCCTTTTTTGAAGGTCGCGCAGAGGGCCTCATTATTCCAGGACAATTCTGAAGCAAGTGTACGGAATTGTACGGCATACTCGCCAACGGAAGAATTACCCTGGACCAGGTTCAACAGGGCAGTCTCAGCAGAAGAGGCTCGGGCAGGTTCCTCAAAGACACTTCGGATTTCCGAGAAGAAGGAGTGTACAGAGGCAGTGACGGGGTCATTGCGGTCCCAGAGCGGTGTGGCCCATGACAGGGCTTTTCCGGACAGAAGACTGACTACGAAAGCCACCTTAGACCTTTCAGTGGGAAACAGGTCCGACATCATCTCCAGATGCAGGGAACATTGGGAAAGAAAGCCACGGCAAAACTTAGAGTCCCCATCAAATTTATCCGGCAAGGATAAGCGTATCCCAGGAGCGGCCACTCGCTGCGGAGGAGGTGCAGGAGCTGGCGGAGGAGATGACTGCTGAAGCTGTGGTAGCAACTGTTGTAGCATAACGGTCAGTTGAGACAGCTGTTGGCCTTGTTGCGCTATCTGTTGTGACTGCTGGGCGACCACCGTGGTGAGGTCAGCGACAACTGGCAGAGGAACTTCAGCGGGATCCATGGCCGGATCTACTGTCACGATGCCGGCTGGCAGGTAGTGGACCCTCTGTGCCAGAGAGGGATTGGCGTGGACCGTGCTAGTGGACCGGTTCTAAGCCACTACTGGTTTTCACCAGAGCCCGCCGCAAAGCGGGATGGTCTTGCTGCGGCGGTAGTGACCAGGTCGTATCCACTAGCAACGGCTCACCTCTCTGGCTGCTGAAGATAGGCGCGGTACAAGGGAGTAGGCAGAAGCAAGGTCGGACGTAGCAGAAGGTCGGGGCAGGCAGCAAGGATCGTAGTCAGGGGCAACGGCAGAAGGTCTGGAAACACAGGCAAGGAACACACAAGGAACGCTTTCACTGGCACTAAGGCAACAAGATCCGGCAAGGGAGTGCAAGGGAAGTGAGGTAATATAGGGAAGTGCACAGGTGAAAACCCTAATTGGAACCACTGCGCCAATCAGCGGCGCAGTGGCCCTTTAAATCGCAGAGACCCGGCGCGCGCGCGCCCTAGGGAGCGGGGCCGCGCGCGCCGGGACAGAACAGACGGGGAGCGAGTCAGGTAGGGGAGCCGGGGTGCGCATCGCGAGCGGGCGCTACCCGCATCGCGAATCGCATCCCGGCTGGCAGCAGGATCGCAGCGCCCCGGGTCAGAGGACGTGACCGGAGCGCTGCAGCGGAGGGAGTGAAGCGAGCGCTCCGGGGAGGAGCGGGGACCCGGAGCGCTCGGCGTAACAAACAACAGTGTTGGAATTGGGACACCCAGGGCTACAATATGGTATAAAAAAAAATCGATTTTTTTTATATACTTCAAGTCCACTTCTTTGCTTAACGAATACCCTGTTAGTAAATTCTTAGCTAAGGCATCTTGTGTTCTGGACATAGTGTCGTAGCAGAGAACAGCTACAAAGGATATCTCTCCTTCTGTAGTAACTGGTGTTCTTCATTTCTTATTGAGTGGGGCTGCACGGAAATTGTAGAGTCGTTGTTTTGTTCCCCAAATATTACAGCTCATGTATGGTCCTGAAAGTGGGTCATGCTATCATGATCTTATCATAAGGGGACTGTTCAAACACAAGAGTTGTCCAAAGTAAACAACCCCTTTAATAATTTAAACTTCTCCATCTGTCCTTATATCTCTATCTAGCACCTTGACAGGTGACCAACTAGAAACTAAGCTTGAAAGCAACACACATATATTAGATAGTAGGTTGTAGATATTGACATCGAAAAGTGTGTATATTCTTGTAATGAAAATACAATGTTTACAGTTTTATTAAATCATAACTTCCTCAACAGAAGGTCTACAGGGAGGTCAACGAGGTCTGCTGCTCCCAGATCACAAAGTCAATATGTGACCGGTTTATTGTGGTGTTTTCTTCATTTTTATGCACTTTGTAGCTACTTTACAATGTAGATTTCGGAGACTTTATAGAGATCTTTGTGACTGATATTCATGTCTGTGCACACTGTCAAATGACATAATCAGAATGAAGAGAAAGATATACTAAAAGCTTTTAGGCTGACAATAAGACAATTGAGATAAGATACCATCCTTTAAACTACTATTCAAAATACATATGTTGTTAACATTATGTTACAAAATGTCTGTCTTTTTTAGATGACTATAAAACTTTTGGAGTAAATTGTGAGAAAATTGCATGGGAAATAGAAGAAAATATCCTTTTTATGTGATTATAACTACAGTTATTTAAAGTATTTTAGTAACCTTTAATGTATTTTTATTTACTTTATTGTATGACATGGTTCGGACTCTTTCTTCTTTTAGGCTATGTTCACACAGCAGAATTTACCTGCAGAATTCTGCATTTGAATTCTGCATGGTAATTCTGCAGCAGCAGAGTCCCATTGAATTCAAAGGGATTCTGCTGTGCACACTGCGGAATTTCCTGAAATTCTGATTCCGCTGTCCGTAGAAAGAATGAACATGTCCATTCTTTCTGCGGACTCCACACAGAATGCATTGCCGTCTATAAGACAGTGCATTCCCATACAGACCTAGTGTTGGTGCCTGCAGTCAGCAGAATGTCCGTACGGTGAGTTTCCTCATGGACATTCTGCCGTGTGAAACCAGCCTTACACTCTGCTACTTCACTTCCTGGTTACCCTCTACAATCCGAAATGGACTTATACCAAGCCATGCTATCAGTGTCCAATTTCCCAAATTGCTCTCCCAACTTTTTAATTATTAGCATTCTACTACATCGTTTCTCTCCTACTGAACTGACATGTATAAGAGCTCTGAATGGACTGGATTTGAGCATTGTAGTGGACTACTGGAGGAAAATGTAGTAGATGATGTTACACTTTCTTATCTTGCATCAGTGGCAATCTTCACAATACACCAATAGAGCTACCCAATCCACAGCAAAACACTTTTAACCTCAGAGTCACTGGTGGTCATTTATAGGTCCTCCGTTCTGTAAAGGCCTTGCTGCCATGCCCACCTCACACATAACCTTACCTATGCTTCACACCTCCACAAATAGGGATCAGCTAGCTACTCATCAGCGACTGTAGACTCTGTAGGCTGCTGCTGATGGAGCTGGTACTGCTCCTGCTACCCCACCTCTCGCAAGCAGCCACGGCAGTGGAAGGTGAGTGCAGAGGGCCCCCTGAGTCAGACCTGCGAGAGGATGGACGATGGAGCAGATAGGCATTGGCCAACTGACTATGTAGGATGTCTCTGTAGTAGGTCAGTTTGTCCTCCCTCTCAGTGGGTGTAAAAAAGGGTCCAATAAGGTGGAGAGCCAGAAGTCATCCCGCTACCGAATGGTGACAATTCGGCGGTCACTACGCAAGCAAGTGCCATTTGTGCAAGTGACTCAGAGGGACTCCCTGCCTCCATCTCCACTGCATACTTCCACGGTGTGTCTGGATCCTCTGTCTCACCTTCCTCATAACCCTCTAGCTCTTCTAGTTGCTCCTGCTTCTCCTCTCCTCAGATGACTAGAAAAACCACCCATCTCACGAAACCTAAACTGTGCTCCACTGTGCCCCTCCCCCCTCCTCCTCCTCCAATTCAGCCCCCAGAGGGCTCAGGTGGCCGTGAGATGTAGGCACCATGTGTCCAGTGCCCTGACTGCCCATTGTTTCCAACACGTGTTGTAGTAGATGAAGCAGTGGAATGACGTTGTTCATTGCGTAATCCTAGCGACTAATAATGTGGCTTCCTTAAAGGGCCAGAGCAAATGGCAGGTGTCACGTATGAGTACACCACTTTGATGTACGTATGTCGTATGCACTTATGAGGGGAGGACAATGCGCTCCAGTACGCTTAAAAAAGTATTTGTGCAGAACACCAGCAGTACACACCAGTGCTGCAGCACACAGTCGCTGTGTACTACACCCAAAATTGCACTTTTTCTCTCAATCTCTCTCCCTTCCCTATCACCGCTTCTAGGCAGGATTTGGGCTTGAGGTGAATCGCTGCTGTTCTGTGCAACAAACTGTGCAACACACTGCTCTCTGTCCCTCACTGTAATAGAACACAGAAAAGGCTTTTCTGTGGAACACACATTGCTCTCTGTCCCTCTCTCTGTGCAACAGAACGCTGATGTGACTTGGAGGTGAATCGCTGCTGGAAAAATGTTTTTCTGTGCAACACACAGCGCTGTCTGTCCTTCTCTATCTCTCTGCAATAAAAGGCTGAAGTGACTGGCTGCAAGATGGCTGCTGGTTATATAGGGCTGTGACATCACAAGGGTGGCTGGCTGCTGATAGGCTGCATGCTGCATGTGATTCAGGGTCATCCTGCTTACCCTTGTTACCGCCTTCCCAGGGTTCCTTGCCCCATGTCCTCACATGTGGATCCGCCATTTTAGATGCCCTGGAGCCTGGACTACACTAAACAGAGTTTAATGAAGCGATTCGCATGATCGAATTGCGGCAAAATTCGCATTCGTTGTAAATTGAATTTTTCCTGAAATTTGTAACGAATTCGGATTTGTCAGGTTCGATTCGCTCATTGCTACAAGCTACCATACACTGGATCATAAGGTAATTGTGTTTACCACCAGTTGGCTATTGTTCCTAATCAAATCAACAAAATGTGCTTAGCTACAGCATACCTGTGTTACTAAACCTCCATACATCAGAGAGAATGTGAAGAACCCTGAGTGCATTAAGATTACTTTAGTGTCTTAAGAAGTCATGTTAAAGCAAATTGAGCAATTAACTTCCTCTCTGACATTAAAAATTGCTTGCCCTTGATTAATATCAAATATGCATCTGCAGATACTGCGGGAGCAACATGTTCTCATGGTGATGTACAGGTATAATTGTATAAAGGCTTGTTCCTGTACTTTCTTCTAAAACTTATTAGTATTAGAATTGCATTAACTATGTCTTTGCTGAATACTCTTTCCTTTCAAGATCAAGAATCACGAATAGAATTTTCTAGAATACAAAATAAAACAAAATACAGTTACATTTCAAAGAAATTTAATTGGTCATTATTTATAATACATGGTCCTAAACATAATTATTTCTATTTACTGGTAACTGCTGCATTAGATATTCCAATGACCTCAATCTTCTACAAGTTATTTGGACTTGATGCGTGCCCAATGCTCAAGTCAAATCTGCATTTATGGTTATTTCACACAATTGAAATTTCTTGTTGTGTCCTGAAGGTAGAATAAAACCAACATAGTATTGAGGATGATCAGCATATGCCAGAAACTTAAAGGCGTACTCTGGCACTAAGACATCTTATCTCCTACCCAAAGGATAGAGGATAAGATGCCTGATCGTGGGGGTCCCGCCGCTGGGGACCCCTGTGATCTTGCATGCAGCACCCCGTAACAATCAGTCCCCGGAGCATGTTCGCTCCGGGTCTGATTACTGGCGATCACGGGGCCGGAGCATTGTGACATCACTGCCTCTCTCCCGTGTGACGTCACGCTCCGCCCCCTCAATGCAAGCCAATGGGAGGGGGCGTGACAGAGACTTTTAGAGATAGAGACTCTAAAAAGATAGAGACTTTTAAATACATTAAGGGAATCAACTCGGTAAAGGAGGAGAGCATATTTAAAAGAAGACAGTTTTAAATTAGAGGGGCAAAGGTTTCTGCAGTAATATGAGGAAGTATTACTTTACTGAGAGAGTAGTGGATGCATGGAATAGCCTTCCTGCAGAAGTGGTCGCTACAAATACAGTGAAGGAGTTTAAGCATGCATGGGATAAGCATAAGGCTATCCTTCATATAAGATAGGACCAGGGACTATTCATAGTATTCAGATTATAGGGCAGACTAGATGGGCCAAATGGTTCTGATCTGCTGACACATTCTATGTTTATTTGCTTCTTTTATATGTAACATGTAATGTAATGTAATATTATGTGTAAAGAAGTAGGTGGAGAGACACAGGTAAAAACACAGGGCACCATGCCTAGGTAACCATCCCCATCCATTCATGGGGCTTACTACTGTAAGTTATCCAATAGGGAAACATATTGGATTTTTCAATTGGGAACCAAAGTCCCAAAGGGTATGAACAAAAGGCAGAATAGATTTAATCTACCCCTATTGACTATTATTTATTAGTGTCTCTTGCTTTTCCTTTGAATACAGATGGATGGATGACATTTATGATTGTGTAAGTTTTTATACTACTCAATAATGTTGCAGTTTAGGTCTATTTAATGTGGATATTTCTATGTATCATTTTTATTATTGTAACTTGTTGTTTGATTAATGTCTACTTGCTCAACCTGAACCATGGAGGGATGGTGTTTTGGCCTGGTGCCTCCACACCTTCTCACATGACCCTTGCTTTATTTAGGCTTACCTGGAATATAATATGTGTTATACTTGGGACTAAGAATTATACACAGCTTAAAATATGTCAACTTGTTTTTTTCTGTTTGAAGTTTTTATGACACTTTAATAAAGTCTAAAGTTGGCAAGTAAGCCATCACTGGACCATTCCTTTTCTATTTTATGGGTGCCCTATAGTAATGAGGGATGTGACATGATAGTATGTATAGATCCTAAATCTTTCTATATCATAATGTCTCAAAACAATGCAGCCTATTTATTTTGTATTTGCTGCTGTGTGTGATTTTGCACTCCACTGGTCATATAATCATCTGCTATGGTCCTTAACATTCCCACGCATATACAAGGAAATGAAAGCCACGGATATGAAGTACAGAAACAGGATCAGAAGTCGAATTAGCAACCTGAAAGATCCAAAGAATCCGAATCTTAGACGTAATGTACTCTGTGGAATGGTATCACCGCAGAACATTGCCACAATGACAGCGGAGGTAACCCCTTCATAGGAATAAGGCCATAAAGATATACTGTAGCTGTAGTAGCTTTAGCTCACATACATTTTGCATAGATGTAACATTAAAGGGTACTCAGGTGAAAACCTTTTTTCTTTTAAATCAACTGGTGGCAGAAAGTTAAACATATTTGTAAATTACTTCTATTAAAAAATCTTAATCCTTCCAGTACTTATTAGCTGCTGAATGCTACAGAGGAAATTCCTTTCTTTTTGGAACACTGATGACATCACGAGCACAGTGCTCTCTGCTGACATCTCTGTCCATTTTAGCAACCATGCATAGCAGATGCATAGCAGATGTATGATAAGGGCAGCATGGTGGCTCAGTGGTTAGCAGTGCTGGGGACTTGGGTTCAAATCCCACTAAGGACAACAACAATTAAAGTATTATTATAATAACGTCAGCAGAGAGAACTGTGCTCGTGATGTCATCAGAGAGCATTCCAAAAAAAAAAAAAAAATTTCCTCTGTAGTATTCAGCAGCTAATAAGTACAGGAAGGATTAAGATTTTTTAATAGAAGTAATTTACAAATATGTTTAACTTTCTGCCACCAGTTGATTTAAAAGAAAAAAGGTTTTCCCCGGAGTACCCCTTTAAAAAGCCTAAAAATGCATAATGCCTTGGAAATAGTGGTTAAAATTTATGAATGTCTTTTTGAGTGGCCAATCTGGTATCATTACCAATAATTGAAAAAAGAAAAGAACACAACAATATATTTTATTCAATTGATATTACCTAAAACCCAATGAACTTGAATAATAAAATCGCATATATAAATTTAGAAGACTAGACAGTAACACATATATTTTTCAGTTGCATGGTTCTAATAACATGGTGTATGTGTAGAACTATTTTCATTATGGTGCTACGGTCCTTTCTATCGGGTTTCTATCAGACTGCTGTGCTATTCTTTTCTATATAACAAAAGATGGTCCGTTAGACGTTATTATATATCAGTGGGATCTGTCAGTATCTATTAGGATCCCTGACACAAAAGATCTATTATGTCCACCATGGCCCCTGTAACAACTAAAGTACCGTACAACATTATTACAAACCGAACCTAAGTCACCTAACACTTGGCATCTGGTGGTTTTGAATGATAATATTTTCTGCATCGTTTCCCGTCATAATTGTGCTGTAGTGTCTGATTCTGTTCCTCTATTACAGGAAATGGCAAGTGATGAACTGAAAGAACTTAGGAACACACTGACACAAGAAGCTATAAGAGAGCATCAGATGGCAAAGACAGGAGGCACGCAGACAGACTTGTTACAATGTGATAAGTGTAAGAAGAAGAACTGCACATATAACCAGGCAAGTCACTTACTATATAGTAAAGAAATATTCACTCAAACTGCATTTTCCTTCATCGTCTTATCAAATATAAGGTTCAAACAAGTAAAGTGCAAATGGTTGAAAGGAATGAAATCTGGTATATCTATTTGTAGTACTTTTATGCCCAAACACAATCCCCTTTTAGATCGACTAACCAGTATAAGCCTTTACCTATCTTACATCATTGTGCGACCAGGTTGCTAGATTGTTTGTGCAACCTTACACATCATCGTTGATCATACATCCCCTGTTTACACAAGGCTATGAACAGCCGATAACCATGATTTGATTGTCTACACCAAAGATTCCACTCAGACGACGTACAAGTGTTTGTTCGCTTGTTTGCTGACACTGTTATTGGGCATTCTCAGGAACGCTCATTCATCCAATAATCAGTCCGTGTGAAAGGGCTTATAGTCCCATAATGCCTCATGTTTTTCTTCTCATGACTGGTACTTCTCAAGAGATAAAAATCATATAATTGTTGCAATCTCTGTATACGAGATGATGATCTTCCTGACCCATTCCTGCCTTGTAATAATGGTATTTGCAGCCACAACCTGGAACCTATGCTCATCAGTGCACTTAGTTATTCTCTATTAAAACTTATAAGGTCAATATGGAAATAGCATTACACCAGCACAATAGTGAAAGCAATGTAAAATGTAAATGCATAAACAATGTGTATGTAAGTGGTTGTCCCACTGCTTTGATTTGTGCCTCTATTGTGGGTTTTCTTGTTTAGTGGAATTTTTTTTACAATAGCAGTATGGTTTGGCATGTTTTTTTTTTTCCCCTATAGACTCTCTGTAGTGAACAAATGCATGTTACAAAGGTAACAAAACAAAAACACATCAAAACACTTGTTAAAACACTATGAAAAACGCTCTTCATCTTAACATAAAAGGAAATGCAAGATCAGCTAAGCACAGGCCGCAGCAGTGATTTGCCACAGCTAGAGGCATACCTAGTGCTCCTTGCGCCCCTGACGAGGTGCTGTATCAGTGCCCCCCCCCCCCCAAACAGTCCAAAAACGTAACATCATACGGTAATATACAGTTAAATCAAGTGACTCACAATAGATCTTTTCTCTGATTGGAGTTATTCACATTCTCTTTTCTTCTCCATCCAGCTCTGAATTATAAAAACTTCTCCTGCCCACCACTCTTCTCCACAGAATCTGCCAGACAATCATGTTAGGCTATTCATTCCAACACCTTTACTACCTCTATACAAACTTCTCTTCTGTATTGCCCCACACAGTAATGGTGCCCCTCCCTTCTGTGTCCCCATATAGTAGCTAGGTCTATATTTATGCCCTTATATAGTACTTAAGCCCAGGGGCGGACACAGACAGCATAGGGCCCCTGTGCAAAGAACGTGCCCCCCCCCCCCCCATACATCAATTGTTCAGGTAGGTGATAAATATGACATATGAGATAGATAGATAGATAGATATGAGATAGATAGATATGAGATAGATAGATAGATAGAAAGATATGAGATAGATAGATAGATAGATATGAGATAGATAGATAGATATGAGATAGATATGAGATAGATATTAGATAGATAGATATGAGATAGATAGATGATAGATAGATATGAGATAGATAGATATGAGATAGATAGATAGATAGATAGATGATATATAGATATGAGATAGATAGATAGATGATAGACAGATATGAGATAGATAGATGATAGATAGATATGAGATAGATATGAGAGAGAGAGAGATAGATAAATATTAGATAGATATGAGATAGATATTAGATAGATATGAGATAGATAGATATTAGATAGATATGATATAGATATTAGATAGGTATGAGATAGATAGATATGAGATAGAAAGATATGAAATAGATAGATAGATAGATATTAGATAGATAGATAAATAGATAGAAAGATAGATATGAGATGGATATAGATAGATAGAAAGATAGATAGATATGAGATAGATGGACAGATAGATATGAGATGGATATGAGATAGATAGATGTGAGATAGATAGATAGATAGATAGATATTAGATGGATAGATAGATGATAGATAG
Organism: Hyla sarda; assembly: GCF_029499605.1. Lineage (NCBI taxonomy): Eukaryota > Metazoa > Chordata > Amphibia > Anura > Hylidae > Hyla > Hyla sarda. Next base: position 286,295,648 of record NC_079190.1, on the reverse strand, counting down.
AGATAGATATAAGACAGATACAGTAGATAGATAGATGATAGATAGTACATGGATATCTTTTTACCAACCAGGGTGCCTCCAGATGTTGCAAAACTAAAAAACTACAACTCCTGGGCCTTTGGCTGTTGAGGTATGCTGGGAGTTGTAGTTTTGGAACAGCTGGAGGCACCCTGTGGTATGGATAGATCGATAGGTAGATAGATAGTGTTTTCCAACCAGGGTGTCTCCAGCTGTTGCAAAACTCCAGCTCCCAGCATGCCTGGACTGTAGTTTTGCAACAGCTGGAGGAACCATGGTAGGAAAACACTATCTATGCCCAGTCATTCTATCTATCTCAGTGTTTACCAACCAGTTTGCCTCCAGCTGTTGCAAAACTACAACTCCCAGCATGCCTGGACAGTCTTTAGCTGTCCGGAAGTTGTAGTTTTGCAACAGCTGGAGGCTCCCTGGTTGGGAAACACTGCCTTAATGGATTAATGATAAATAAACAAGCAGTGTGTCCACATGTTGTGGCCCCAGTGGGGTCACTTTCCCTCCTCCTGAGGGCCCATGTGTAGTGGTGGGCCCCTGTGCAGCTGAACATGCTGCACATGTGATTTGTCCGCCCCTGCTTAAGCCCCTCTGTTCCCCCATGTAGTATTAAGCCCCCACACTGTGCCCATAAAAAATGAACTAGATACTGTACTGGACTGTGTAACTATGCCTTCTGAACACTACAAGCAATTGTCTGATAAGCACTTGCCTTCTGTGATGAGGCACGATGGGATAGCTAGCTGTCGACATGTACTGTATTATCAGTGGTGCTGTATAGAGGTTCCCCTATGTTGCCCTGTATGAAATATTGCCCTCTTAGTATAGAGAAAGCAGGAAAGCAGCACTCCAGGGTAAAAAGGTGCACGGGTGCCTACTGTGCCAGGTCCAGGTTGGGGACCCCTCCAAGATACAACAATTTGAATAAATAGTGGCACACCAAGTGTCAAAAAAAGAAAGGTGATTTATTTAAAAAAAAAAAAAAAAAAGTGTTAGGCAACGTTTCAGCTGGCTCACCCAGCCATTTTCAAGCCACTTGAAAATGGCTGGGTGAGCCAGCTGAAACTTTGCCTAACACGTTTTTTTGAATAAATCACCTTTCTTTTTTTGACACTTGGTGTGCCACTATTTATTCAAATTTTTGCCCTCTTAGTATAGATATCCCCCCATATAGCCCTGTATGTCATAATGCCTCTTAGTATAGATATCCCCTCATATAGCCCTGTATGTCATAATGCCTCTTAGTATAGATATCCCCTCATATAGCCCTGTATGTCATAATGCCTCTTAGTATAGATATCCCTTCCATATTGCCCTGTATGTCATAATGCCTCTTAGTATAGATGTCCCCTTCATATTGCCCTGTATGTCATAATGCCTCTTAGTATAGATGTCCCTTCCATATTGCCCTGTATGTCATAATGCATCTTAGTATAGATATCCCCCATATAGCCCTGTATGTCATAATGCCTCTTAGTATAGACATCCCCTCCATATTGCCCTGTATGTCATAATGCCTCTTAGTATAGATGTCCCCTCCATATTGCCCTGTATGTAATAATGCCTCTTAGTATAGATATCCCCCCATATAGCCCTGTATGTCATAATGTCTCTTAGTATAGATATCCCCTCCATATTGCCCTGTATGTCATAATGCCTCTTAGTATAGATATCCCCCCATATAGCCCTGTATGTCATAATGCCTCTTAGTATAGATATCCCCTCCATATAGCCCTGTATGTCATAATGCCTCTTAGTATAGATGTCCCCTCCATATTGCCCTGTATGTAATAATGCCTCTTAGTATAGATGTCCCCTCCATATTGCCCTGTATGTAATAATGCTTCTTAGTATAGATGTCCCCCCATATAGCCCTGTATGTCATAATGCCTCTTAGTATAGATATCCCCTCCATATTGCCCTGTATGTCATAATGCCTCTTAGTATAGATATCCCCTCCATATTGCCCTGTATGTCATAATGCCTCTTAGTATAGATATCCCCCCATATAGCCCTGTATGTCATAATGCCTCTTAGTATAGATATCCCCTCCATATAGCCCTGTATGTCATAATGCCTCTTAGTATAGATGTCCCCTCCATATTGCCCTGTATGTAATAATGCCTCTTAGTATAGATATCCCCTCCATATTGCCCTGTATGTAATAATGCCTCTTAGTATAGATGTCCCCTCCATATTGCCCTGTATGTAATAATGCTTCTTAGTATAGATGTCCCCCCATATAGCCCTGTATGTCATAATGCCTCTTAGTATAGATATCCCCTCCATATTGCCCTGTATGTCATAATGCCTCTTAGTATAGATATCCCCTCCATATTGCCCTGTATGTCATAATGCCTCTTAGTATAGATATCCCCCCATATAGCCCTGTATGTCATAATGCCTCTTAGTATAGATATCCCCTCCATATTGCCCTGTATGTCATAATGCCTCTTAGTATAGATATCCCCCCATATAGCCCTGTATGTCATAATGCCTCTTAGTATAGATATCCCCTCCATATTGCCCTGTATGTCATAATGCCTCATAGTATTGATGTCCCCTCCATATTGCCCTGTATGTCATAATGCCTCTTAGTATAGATATCCCCTCCATATTGCCCTGTATGTCATAATGCCTCTTAGTATAGATGTCCCCTCCATATTGCCCTGTATGTAATAATGCCTCTTAGTATAGATATCCCCCCATATAGCCCTGTATGTCATAATGTCTCTTAGTATAGATATCCCTTCCATATTGCCCTGTATGTAATAATGCCTCTTAGTATAGATGTCCCCTCCATATTGCCCTGTATGTAATAATGCCTCTTAGTATAGATGTCCCCCCATATAGCCCTGTATGTCATAATGCCTCTTAGTATAGATATCCCCTCCATATTGCCCTGTATGTCATAATGCCTCTTAGTATAGATGTCCCCTCCATATTGCCCTGTATGTCATAATGCCTCTTAGTATAGATGTCCCCTCCATATAGCCCTGTATGTCATAATGCCTCTTAGTATAGATGTCCCCTCCATATTGCCCTGTATGTAATAATGCCTCTTAGTATAGATGTCCCCCCATATAGCCCTGTATGTCATAATGCCTCTTAGTATAGATATCCCCTCCATATTGCCCTGTATGTCATAATGCCTCTTAGTATAGATATCCCCTCCATATTGCTCTATATGTCATGATGCCTCATGTTTATAAACATCAAAGAAAAACCAAGGTATTCTGGGACACAAAATTCAATCTTTATTGTTTAGCAAAAAAGACATACATTTAAAAACATTTAAAAAAAGGTCACAAATTACCAAGATGGTCCTACAAATACACAACCGGAGGTCCATAGAACAAAGGGTTAATCCCCAAGAATACCCGTATATACAAATAGCTAAAAGAGCCTACTTTATAATAACAACAAAGTGTCCCAAATAGTGGCTGCACCCAGTAAGGTAGCAGCCCTATACATTTATTCCACGCCCCGGAAGAAGCATTTAATTGCGAAACGTTGGGTGACGGAGGTCCTGGTGTGTCCTTAGAAGGTGAAGTTAACAACCTCTTGCTATGTGTATAAATGTATAGGGCTGCTACCTTACTGGGTGCAGCCACTATTTGGGACACTTTGTTGTTATTATAAAGTAGGCTCTTTTAGCTATTTGTATATACGGGTATTCTTGGGGATTAACCCCTTGTTCTATGGAACTCCGGTTGTGTATTTGTAGGACCATCTTGGAAATTTGTGACCTTTTTTTTAAATGTTTTTAAATGTATGTCTTTTTTGCTAAACAATAAAGATTGAATTTTGTGTCCCAGAATACCTTGGTTTTTCTTTGATGTTTATAATTTTGCATGGTATGGGAACATACACATAGATGTTGGCATTTTGTATGCATAATGCCTCATAGTATAGATATCCCCTCCATATTGCCCTGTATGTCATAATGCCTCTTAGTATAGATATCCCCTCCATATTGCCCTGTATGTAATAATGCCTCTTAGTATAGATATCCCCCATATTGCCCTGTATGTAATAATGCATCTTAGTATAGATATTCCCTCCATATTGCCCAGTATGTCATAATGCCTCTTAGTATTGATGTCCCCTCCATATTGCCCTGTATGTCATAATGCCTCTTAGTATAGATATCCCCTCCATATTGCCCTGTATGTAATAATGCCTCTTAGTATAGATATCCCCCCATATTGCCCTGTATGTAATAATGCCTCTTAGTATAGATATCCCCCCATATTGCCCTGTATGTCATAATGCCTCTTAGTATAGATATCCCCTCCATATTGCCCTGTATGTCATAATGCCTCTTAGTATAGATGTCCCTTCCATATTGCCCTGTATGTCATAATGCATCTTAGTATAGATATCCCCCATATAGCCCTGTATGTCATAATGCCTCTTAGTATAGATATCCCCTCCATATTGCCCTGTATGTCATAATGCCTCTTAGTATAGATATCCCCTCCATATTGCCCTGTATGTAATAATGCCTCTTAGTATAGATATCCCCCCATATAGCCCTGTATGTCATAATGTCTCTTAGTATAGATATCCCCTCCATATTGCCCTGTATGTAATAATGCCTCTTAGTATAGATGTCCCCTCCATATAGCCCTGTATGTCATAATGTCTCTTAGTATAGATGTCCCCTCCATATTGCCCTGTATGTCATAATGCCTCTTAGTATAGATATCCCCCCATATAGCCCTGTATGTCATAATGCCTCTTAGTATAGATATCCCTTCCATATTGCCCTGTATGTAATAATGCCTCTTAGTATAGATGTCCCCTCCATATTGCCCTGTATGTAATAATGCCTCTTAGTATAGATGTCCCCCCATATAGCCCTGTATGTCATAATGCCTCTTAGTATAGATATCCCCTCCATATTGCCCTGTATGTCATAATGCCTCTTAGTATAGATATCCCCTCCATATTGCTCTATATGTCATGATGCCTCTTAGTATAGATATCCCCTCCATATTGCTCTATATGTCATGATGCCTCATGTTTATAAACATCAAAGAAAAACCAAGGTATTCTGGGACACAAAATTCAATCTTTATTGTTTAGCAAAAAAGACATACATTTAAAAACATTTAAAAAAAGGTCACAAATTACCAAGATGGTCCTACAAATACACAACCGGAGGTCCATAGAACAAAGGGTTAATCCCCAAGAATACCCGTATATACAAATAGCTAAAAGAGCCTACTTTATAATAACAACAAAGTGTCCCAAATAGTGGCTGCACCCAGTAAGGTAGCAGCCCTATACATTTATTCCACGCCCCGGAAGAAGCATTTAATTGCGAAACGTTGGGTGACGGAGGTCCTGGTGTGTCCTTAGAAGGTGAAGTTAACAACCTCTTGCTATGTGTATAAATGTATAGGGCTGCTACCTTACTGGGTGCAGCCACTATTTGGGACACTTTGTTGTTATTATAAAGTAGGCTCTTTTAGCTATTTGTATATACGGGTATTCTTGGGGATTAACCCCTTGTTCTATGGAACTCCGGTTGTGTATTTGTAGGACCATCTTGGAAATTTGTGACCTTTTTTTTAAATGTTTTTAAATGTATGTCTTTTTTGCTAAACAATAAAGATTGAATTTTGTGTCCCAGAATACCTTGGTTTTTCTTTGATGTTTATAATTTTGCATGGTATGGGAACATACACATAGATGTTGGCATTTTGTATGCATAATGCCTCATAGTATAGATATCCCCTCCATATTGCCCTGTATGTCATAATGCCTCTTAGTATAGATATCCCCTCCATATTGCCCTGTATGTAATAATGCCTCTTAGTATAGATATCCCCCATATTGCCCTGTATGTAATAATGCATCTTAGTATAGATATTCCCTCCATATTGCCCTGTATGTAATAATGCCTCTTAGTATAGATATCCCCCCATATTGCCCTGTATGTAATAATGCCTCTTAGTATAGATATCCCTTCCATATTGCCCTGTATGTCATAATGCCTCTTAGTATAGATGTCCCCTCCATATAGCCCTGTATGTCATAATGTCTCTTAGTATAGATGTCCCCTCCATATTGCCCTGTATGTCATAATGCCTCTTAGTATAGATGTCCCCCCATATAGCCCTGTATGTCATAATGCCTCTTAGTATAGATGTCCCCTTCATATTGCCCTGTATGTCATAATGCCTCTTAGTATAGATGTCCCTTCCATATTGCCCTGTATGTCATAATGCATCTTAGTATAGATATCCCCCATATAGCCCTGTATGTCATAATGCCTCTTAGTATAGATATCCCCTCCATATTGCCCTGTATGTCATAATGCCTCTTAGTATAGATGTCCCCTCCATATTGCCCTGTATGTAATAATGCCTCTTAGTATAGATATCCCCCCATATAGCCCTGTATGTCATAATGTCTCTTAGTATAGATATCCCCTCCATATTGCCCTGTATGTAATAATGCCTCTTAGTATAGATGTCCCCTCCATATAGCCCTGTATGTCATAATGTCTCTTAGAATAGATGTCCCCTCCATATTGCCCTGTATGTCATAATGCCTCTTAGTATAGATATCCCCCCATATAGCCCTGTATGTCATAATGCCTCTTAGTATAGATATCCCTTCCATATTGCCCTGTATGTAATAATGCCTCTTAGTATAGATGTCCCCTCCATATTGCCCTGTATGTAATAATGCCTCTTAGTATAGATGTCCCCCCATATAGCCCTGTATGTCATAATGCCTCTTAGTATAGATATCCCCTCCATATTGCCCTGTATGTCATAATGCCTCTTAGTATAGATATCCCCTCCATATTGCCCTGTATGTCATAATGCCTCTTAGTATAGATGTCCCCTCCATATTGCCCTGTATGTAATAATGCCTCTTAGTATAGATATCCCCCCATATAGCCCTGTATGTCATAATGTCTCTTAGTATAGATATCCCTTCCATATTGCCCTGTATGTAATAATGCCTCTTAGTATAGATGTCCCCTCCATATTGCCCTGTATGTAATAATGCCTCTTAGTATAGATGTCCCCCCATATAGCCCTGTATGTCATAATGCCTCTTAGTATAGATGTCCCCTCCATATTGCCCTGTATGTCATAATGCCTCTTAGTATAGATATCCCCTCCATATTGCTCTATATGTCATGATGCCTCATGTTTATAAACATCAAAGAAAAACCAAGGTATTCTGGGACACAAAATTCAATCTTTATTGTTTAGCAAAAAAGACATACATTTAAAAACATTTAAAAAAAGGTCACAAATTACCAAGATGGTCCTACAAATACACAACCGGAGGTCCATAGAACAAAGGGTTAATCCCCAAGAATACCCGTATATACAAATAGCTAAAAGAGCCTACTTTATAATAACAACAAAGTGTCCCAAATAGTGGCTGCACCCAGTAAGGTAGCAGCCCTATACATTTATTCCACGCCCCGGAAGAAGCATTTAATTGCGAAACGTTGGGTGACAGAGGTCCTGGTGTGTCCTTAGAAGGTGAAGTTAACAACCTCTTGCTATGTGTATAAATGTATAGGGCTGCTACCTTACTGGGTGCAGCCACTATTTGGGACACTTTGTTGTTATTATAAAGTAGGCTCTTTTAGCTATTTGTATATACGGGTATTCTTGGGGATTAACCCCTTGTTCTATGGAACTCCGGTTGTGTATTTGTAGGACCATCTTGGAAATTTGTGACCTTTTTTTTAAATGTTTTTAAATGTATGTCTTTTTTGCTAAACAATAAAGATTGAATTTTGTGTCCCAGAATACCTTGGTTTTTCTTTGATGTTTATAATTTTGCATGGTATGGGAACATACACATAGATGTTGGCATTTTGTATGCATAATGCCTCATAGTATAGATATCCCCTCCATATTGCCCTGTATGTCATAATGCCTCTTAGTATAGATATCCCCTCCATATTGCCCTGTATGTAATAATGCCTCTTAGTATAGATATCCCCCATATTGCCCTGTATGTAATAATGCATCTTAGTATAGATATTCCCTCCATATTGCCCAGTATGTCATAATGCCTCTTAGTATTGATGTCCCCTCCATATTGCCCTGTATGTCATAATGCCTCTTAGTATAGATATCCCCTCCATATTGCCCTGTATGTCATAATGCCTCTTAGTATAGATGTCCCCTCCATATTGCCCTGTATGTCATAATGCCTCTTAGTATTGATGTCCCCTCCATATTGCCCTGTATGTCATAATGCCTCTTAGTATAGATATCCCCTCCATATTGCCCAGTATGTCATAATGCCTCTTAGTATAGATATCCCCCCATATAGCCCTGTATGTCATAATGCCTCTTAGTATAGATATCCCCCCATATAGCCCTGTATGTCATAATGCCTCTTAGTATAGATATCCCCCCATATAGCCCTGTATGTCATAATGCCTTCTTAGTATAGATATCCCCCCATATTGCCCTGGATGTCATAATGCCTCTTAGTATAGATGTCCCCTCCATGTTGCCCTGTTTGTAATAATGCCTCTTAGTATAGATACCCCTCCATATTGCCCTGTATGTCATAATACCTGTTACGCCGAGCGCTCCGGGTCCCCGCTCCTCCCCGGAGCGCTCGCTACACTCTCACAGCGCCCCGGTCAGATCCACTGACCGGGTGCGCTGCGATACCGCCTCCAGCCGGGATGCAATTCGCGATGCGGGTGGCGCCCGCTCGCGATGCGCACCCCGGCTCCCGTACCTGACTCGCTCTCCGTCGGTCCTGTCCCGGCGCGCGCGGCCCCGCTCCCTAAGGTGCGCGCGCGCCGGGTCTCTGCGATTTAAAGGGCCACTGCGCCGCTGATTGGCGCAGTGGTTCTAATCAGTGTGTTCACCTGTGCACTCCCTATGTATACCTCACTTCCCCTGCACTCCCTCGCCGGATCTTGTTGCCATTGTGCCAGTGAAAGCGTTCCTTGTGTGTTCCTAGCCTGTGTTCCAGACCTCCTGCCGTTGCCCCTGACTACGATCCTTGCTGCCTGCCCCGACCTTGCTTCTGTCTACTCCCTTGTACCGCGCCTATCTTCAGCAGTCAGAGAGGTTGAGCCGTTGCTAGTGGATACGACCTGGTCACTACCGCCGCAGCAAGACCATCCCGATTTGCGGCGGGCTCTGGTGAACACCAGTAGTGACTTAGAACCGGTCCACTAGCACGGTCCACGCCAATCCCTCTCTGGCACAGAGGATCCTCCTCCTGCAAGCCGGCATCCCGCTTTGCGGCGGGCTCTGGTGAACACCAGTAGTGACTTAGAACCGGTCCACTAGCACGGTCCACGCCAATCCCTCTCTGGCACAGAGGATCCACCTCCTGCCAGCCGGCATCGTGACAGTAGATCCGGCCATGGATCCCGCTGAAGTTCCTCTGCCAGTTGTCGCCGACCTCACCACGGTGGTCGCCCAGCAGTCACAACAGATAGCGCAACAAGGCCACCAGCTGTCTCAACTGACCGTGATGCTACAGCAGCTACTACCACAGCTTCAGCAATCATCTCCTCCGCCAGCTCCTGCACCTCCTCCACAGCGAGTGGCCGCCTCAGGCCTACGACTATCCTTGCCGGATAAATTTGATGGGGACTCTAAGTTTTGCCGTGGCTTTCTTTCACAATGTTCCCTGCACTTGGAGATGATGTCGGACCAGTTTCCTACTGAAAGGTCTAAGGTGGCTTTCGTAGTCAGCCTTCTGTCTGGAAAAGCTCTGTCATGGGCCACACCGCTCTGGGACCGCAATGACCCCGTCACTGCCTCTGTAAACTCCTTCTTCTCGGAAATGCGAAGTGTCTTTGAGGAACCTGCCCGAGCCTCTTCTGCTGAGACTGCCCTGCTGAACCTGGTCCAGGGTAATTCTTCCGTTGGCGAGTACGCCGTGCAATTCCGTACTCTTGCTTCAGAACTATCCTGGAATAATGAGGCCCTCTGCGCGACCTTTAAAAAAGGCCTATCCAGCAACATTAAAGATGTTCTGGCCGCACGAGAAATTCCTGCTAACCTACATGAACTCATTCATCTAGCCACTCGCATTGACATGCGTTTTTCCGAAAGGCGTCAGGAGCTCCGCCAGGATATGGACTTTGTTCGCACGAGGCGTTTTTTCTCCCCGGCTCCTCTCTCCTCTGGTCCTCTGCAATCCGTTCCTGTGCCTCCCGCCGTGGAGGCTATGCAAGTTGACCGGTCTCGCCTGACACCTCAAGAGAGGACACGACGCCGCATGGAGAATCTCTGCCTGTACTGTGCCGGTACCGAACACTTCCTGAAGGATTGTCCTATCCGTCCTCCCCGCCTGGAAAGACGTACGCTGACTCCGCACAAAGGTGAAACAGTCCTTGATGTCAACTCTGCTTCTCCACGTCTTACTGTGCCTGTGCGGATATCTGCCTCTACCTTCTCCTTCTCCACTAAGGCCTTCTTGGATTCCGGATCTGCAGGAAACTTTATTTTGGCCTCTCTCATCAACAGGTTCAACATCCCAGTGACCAGTCTCGCCAGACCTCTCTACATTAATTGCGTTAACAATGAAAGATTGGACTGTGCCGTGCGTTACCGCACGGAACCCCTCCTAATGTGCATCGGACCTCATCACGAAAAAATTTAGTTTTTGGTCCTCTCCAATTGCACTTCCGAAATTCTCCTTGGACTACCCTGGCTTCAACACCATTCCCCAACCCTGGATTGGTCCACAGGGGAGATCAAGAGTTGGGGTACCTCTTGTTTCAAGGACTGCCTTAAACCGGTTACCAGTACTCCCTGCCATGACCCTGTGGTTCCCCCTGTAACCGGTCTCCCTAAGGCCTATATGGACTTTGCTGATGTGTTTTGCAAAAAACAAGCTGAGACTCTTCCTCCTCACAGGCCTTATGACTGTCCTATTGACCTCCTCCCAGGCACTACTCCACCCCGGGGCAGAATTTATCCTCTGTCCGCCCCAGAGACTCTTGCTATGTCTGAGTACATCCAGGAAAATTTAAAAAAAGGCTTTATCCGCAAATCCTCCTCTCCTGCCGGAGCTGGATTTTTCTTTGTGTCCAAAAAAGATGGCTCCCTACGTCCTTGCATTGACTACCGCGGTCTTAATAAAATCACGGTAAAGAACCGCTACCCTCTACCTCTTATCTCTGAACTCTTTGATCGCCTCCAAGGTGCCCACATCTTTACCAAACTGGACTTAAGAGGTGCTTATAATCTCATCCGCATCAGGGAGGGGGATGAATGGAAAACGGCATTTAACACTAGAGATGGACACTTTGAGTATCTGGTCATGCCCTTTGGCCTGTGCAACGCCCCTGCCGTCTTCCAAGACTTTGTTAATGAAATTTTTCGTGATCTCTTATATTCCTGTGTTGTTGTGTATCTGGACGATATTCTGATTTTTTCTGCCAACCTAGAAGAACACTGCCAGCATGTCCGCATGGTTCTTCAGAGACTTCGTGACAATCAACTTTATGCCAAAATGGAGAAATGTCTGTTTGAATGTCAATCTCTTCCTTTCCTAGGATACTTGGTCTCTGGCCAGGGACTACAAATGGATCCAGACAAACTCTCTGCCGTCTTAGATTGGCCACGCCCCTCCGGACTCCGTGCTATCCAACGTTTTTTGGGGTTCGCCAATTATTACAGACAATTTATTCCACATTTTTCCACCATTGTGGCTCCTATCGTGGCTTTAACCAAGAAGAATGCCAATCCTAAGTCATGGCCTCCTCAAGCGGAAGACGCCTTTAAACGGCTCAAGTCTGCCTTTTCTTCTGCTCCCGTGCTCTCCAGACCTGACCCATCTAAACCCTTCCTATTGGAGGTTGATGCCTCCTCAGTAGGAGCTGGAGCGGTCCTTCTACAAAAAAATTCTTCCGGGCATGCTGTTACTTGTGGTTTTTTTTCTAGGACCTTCTCTCCGGCGGAGAGGAACTACTCCATCGGGGATCGAGAGCTTCTGGCCATTAAATTAGCACTTGAGGAATGGAGGCATCTGCTGGAGGGATCAAAATTTCCAATTATTATTTACACCGATCACAAGAATCTCTCCTATCTCCAGTCTGCCCAACGGCTGAATCCTCGCCAGGCCAGGTGGTCTCTGTTCTTTGCCCGGTTTAATTTTGAAATTCACTTTCGCCCTGCCGATAAGAACATTAGGGCCGATGCTCTCTCTCGTTCCTCGGAGGCCTCGGAAGTAGAGCTCTCTCCGCAACACATTATTCCTCCGGATTGCCTGATCTCCACTTCTCCAGCCTCCATCAGGCAAACTCCTCCAGGGAAGACCTTCGTCTCTCCACGCCAACGCCTCGGAATCCTCAAATGGGGTCACTCCTCCCATCTCGCAGGCCATGCGGGCATCAAGAAATCCGTGCAACTCATCTCTCGTTTCTATTGGTGGCCGACTCTGGAGACGGATGTTGTTGATTTTGTGCGGGCCTGCACTGTCTGTGCCCGGGATAAGACTCCTCGCCAGAAGCCTGCTGGTCTTCTTCATCCTCTGCCTGTCCCCGAACAGCCTTGGTCTCTGATTGGTATGGACTTTATTACAGACTTACCCCCATCCCGTGGCAACACTGTTGTTTGGGTGGTCGTTGATCGATTTTCCAAGATGGCACATTTTATTCCCCTTCCTGGTCTTCCTTCTGCGCCTCAGTTGGCAAAACAATTTTTTGTACACATTTTTCGTCTTCACGGGTTGCCCACGCAGATCGTCTCGGATAGAGGCGTCCAATTCGTGTCAAAATTCTGGAGGGCTCTCTGTAAACAACTCAAGATTAAATTGAACTTTTCTTCTGCTTATCATCCTCAATCCAATGGGCAAGTAGAAAGAATTAACCAAGTCCTGGGTGATTATTTAAGACATTTTGTTTCTTCCCGCCAGGATGACTGGGCAGATCTTCTACCATGGGCCGAATTCTCGTACAACTTCAGAGTCTCTGAATCTTCTTCCAAATCCCCATTTTTCGTGGTGTACGGCCGTCACCCTCTTCCCCCCCTCCCTACTCCCTTGCCCTCTGGTTTGCCCGCTGTGGATGAAATAACTCGTGATCTTTCCACCATATGGAAAGAGACCCAAAATTCTCTCTTACAGGCTTCATCACGCATGAAGAAGTTTGCTGATAAGAAAAGAAGAGCTCCCCCCATTTTTTCTCCCGGAGACAAGGTATGGCTCTCCGCTAAATATTTCCGCTTCCGTGTTCCCAGCTACAAATTGGGACCACGCTATCTTGGTCCTTTCAAAATTTTGTGCCAGATTAATCCTGTCTCTTATAAACTTCTTCTTCCTCCTTCTCTTCGTATTCCTAATGCCTTTCACGTTTTTCTTCTTAAACCACTCATCATCAACCGTTTCTCTCCTAAACTTATCTCTCCCACTCCTGTCTCCGGTTCTTCGGACATCTTTCCTGTAAAGGAGATACTGGCCTCCAAAAAGGTCAGAGGAAAAACCTTTTTTTGGTTGACTGGGAGGGCTGTGGCCCTGAAGAGAGATCCTGGGAACCTGAGGACAATATCCTAGATAAAAGTCTGGTCCTCAGGTTCTCAGGCTCCAAGAAGAGGGGGAGACCCAAGGGGGGGGGGTACTGTTACGCCGAGCGCTCCGGGTCCCCGCTCCTCCCCGGAGCGCTCGCTACACTCTCACAGCGCCCCGGTCAGATCCACTGACCGGGTGCGCTGCGATACCGCCTCCAGCCGGGATGCGATTCGCGATGCGGGTGGCGCCCGCTCGCGATGCGCACCCCGGCTCCCGTACCTGACTCGCTCTCCGTCGGTCCTGTCCCGGCGCGCGCGGCCCCGCTCCCTAGGGCGCACGCGCGCCAGGTCTCTGCGATTTAAAGGGCCACTGCGCCGCTGATTGGCGCAGTGGTTCTAATCAGTGTGTTCACCTGTGCACTCCCTATGTATACCTCACTTCCCCTGCACTCCCTCGCCGGATCTTGTTGCCATTGTGCCAGTGAAAGCGTTCCTTGTGTGTTCCTAGCCTGTGTTCCAGACCTCCTGCCGTTGCCCCTGACTACGATCCTTGCTGCCTGCCCCGACCTTCTGCTACGTCCGACCTTGCTTCTGTCTACTCCCTTGTACCGCGCCTATCTTCAGCAGTCAGAGAGGTTGAGCTGTTGCTAGTGGATACGACCTGGTCACTACCGCCGCAGCAAGACCATCCCGCTTTGCGGCGGGCTCTGGTGAACACCAGTAGTGACTTAGAACCGGTCCACTAGCACGGTCCACGCCAATCCCTCTCTGGCACAGAGGATCCACCTCCTGCCAGCCGGCATCGTGACAATACCTCTTAGTATAGATATCCCCCCATATAGCCCTGTATGTCATAATGCCTCTTAGTATAGATATCCCCCCATATTGCCCTGTATGTAATAATGCCTCTTAGTATAGATATCCCCCATATAGCCCTGTATGTCATAATGCATCTTAGTATAGATATCCCCTCCATATTGCCCTGTATGTAATAATGCATCTTAGTATAGATATCCCCTCCATATTGCCCAGTATGTCATAATGCCTCTTAGTATTGATGTCCCCTCCATATTGCCCTGTATGTCATAATGCCTCTTAGTATAGATATCCCCCCATATAGCCCTGTATGTCATAATGCCTCTTAGTATAGATATCCCCTCCATATTGCCCGGTATGTAATAATGCCTCTTAGTATAGATATCCCCCCATATTGCCCTGTATGTAATAATGCATCTTAGTATAGATATCCCCTCCATATTGCCCAGTATGTCATAATGCCTCTTAGTATTGATGTCCCCTCCATATTGCCCTGTATGTCATAATGCCTCTTAGTATAGATATCCCCTCCATATTGCCCTGTATGTCATAATGCCTCTTAGTATTGATGTCCCCTCCATATTGCCCTGCATGTCATAATGCCTCTTAGTATAGATATCCCCCCATATTGCCCTGGATGTCATAATGCCTCTTAGTATAGATGTCCCCTCCATGTTGCCCTGTTTGTAATAATGCCTCTTAGTATAGATACCCCTCCATATTGCCCTGTATGTCATAATACCTCTTAGTATAGATATCCCCCCATATAGCCCAGTATGTCATAATGCCTCTTAGTATAGATATCCCCCCCATATTGCCCTGTATGTAATAATGCCTCTTAGTATAGATATCCCCCCATATAGCCCTGTATGTCATAATGCATCTTAGTATAGATATCCCCTCCATATTTCCCTGTATGTCATAATGCCTCTTAGTATTGATGCCCCCTCCATATTGCCCTGTATGTCATAATGCCTCTAAGTATAGATGTCCCCTCCATATTGCCCTGTATGTCATAATGCCTCTTAGTATAGATGTCCCCTCCATATTGCCCTGTATGTAATAATGCCTCTTAGTATAGATATCCCCCCATATTGCCCTGTATGTAATAATGCCTTCTTAGTATAGATATCCCTCAATATTGCCCAGTATGTCATAATGCCTCATAGTATTGATGTCCCCTCCATATTGCCCTGTATGTCATAATGCCTCTTAGTATAGATGTCCCCTCCATATTTCCCTGTATGTCATAATGCCTCTTAGTATAGATGTCCCCTCCATATAGCCCTGTATGTCATAATGCCTCTTAGTATAGATGTCCCCTCCATGTTGCCTTCTATGTCATAATGCCTCTTAGTATAGATGTCCCCTCCATATAGCCCTGTATGTCATAATGCCTCTTAGTATAGATGTCCCCTCCATATTGCCCTGTATGTCATAATGCCTCTTAGTATAGATGTCCCCTCCATATTGCCCTGTATGTAATAATGCCTCTTAGTATAGATGTCCCCTCCATATTTCCCTGTATGTCATAATGCCTCTTAGTATAGATGTCCCCTCCATGTTGCCCTGTTTGTAATAATGCCTCTTAGTATAGATATCCCCTCCATATAGCCCTGTATGTCATAATGCATCTTAGTATAGATATCCCCTCCATATTGCAAAGTATGTCATAATGCCTCTTAGTATAGATATCCCCTCCATATTGCCCAGTATGTCATAATGCCTCTTAGTATAGATGTCCCCTCCATATTGCCCTGTATGTCATAATGCCTCTTAGTATAGATATCCCCTCCATATTGCCCTGTATGTAATAATGCCTCTTAGTATAGATATCCCCCCATATTGCCCTGTATGTCATAATGCCTCTTAGTATTGATGTCCCCTCCATGTTGCCCTGTTTGTAATAATGCCTCTTAGTATAGATATCCCCTCCATATTGCCCTGTATGTCATAATGCCTCTTAGTATAGATATCCCCTCCATATTGCCCTGTATGTAATAATGCCTCTTAGTATAGATGTCCCCTCCATATAGCCCTGTATGTAATAATGCCTCTTAGTATAGATATCCCCTCCATATAGCCCTGTATGTCATAATGCCTCTTAGTATAGATGTCCCCTCCATATAGCCCTGTATGTCATAATGCCTCTTAGTATAGATACCCCTCCATATAGCCCTGTATGTAATAATGCCTCTTAGTATAGATATCCCCCCATATAGCCCTGTATGTAATAATGCCTCTTAGTATAGATGTCCCCTCCATATAGCCCTGTATGTCATAATGTCTCTTAGTATAGATGTCCCCTCCATATTGCCCTGTATGTAATAATGCCTCTTAGTATAGATATCCCCTCCGCCTTGCCCTGTATGTCACAATGCCTCTTAGTATAGATGCCCCCTCTATGTTGCCCTGTATGTCATAATGCCTCTTAGTATAGATGTCCTCTCCATATTGCCCTGTATGTCATAATGTCTCTTAGTATAGATATCCCCTCCATATTGCCCTGTATGTAATAATGCCCTCTTAGTATAGATATCCCCTCCGCCTTGCCCTGCATGTCATAATGCCTCTTAGTATAGATATCCCCTCCATATTGCCCTGTATGTAATAATGCCTCTTAGTATAGATATCCCCTCCATATTGCCCTGTATGTCATAATGCCTCTTAGTATAGATGCTCCCCATATTGCCCTGGAAGTAATAATCTCCCCTTAGCATAGATGCTCCCCATATTGCCCTGGATGTAATAATTTCCCCTTAGCATTTATGCTCCCCATATTGCCCTGGATGTAATAATGCCCTATTAGTATAGATATCCTCTCCATATTGCCCTGTATGTAATAATGCATCTTAGTATAGATGTCCCCTCCATATTTCCCTGTATGTCATCATTTTCCCTTAGCATAGATGCTCCCCATATTGCCCTGTATGTAATAATGCCTTCTTAGTATAGATATCCCCTCCATATTGCCCTGTATGTCATAATGCCTCTTAGTATAGATGTCCCCTCCATATTGCCCTGTATGTCATAATGCCTCTTAGTATAGATGCTCCCCATATTGCCCTGGATGTAATAATTTCCCCTTAGCATAGATGCTCCCCATATTGCCCTGGATGTAATAATGCCCTATTAGTATAGATGTCAACCATATTGTCCTTGTTCTTAAATATATTTTGTCCCCCATAGTGTCATCCCTGGGAATTTCCCTCCACTTATTCAAGTTAAAATGGCTCCTGTATAGGCTACAATAAAATAATAACAATAATGGCCCATCCTTGGTTCCTACGATGTATGGAGCTTCTATGTCTTCATGCCTGCAGTCTAGGAACCCCAAGACAGTATCCGATGTAATATCATCGTGCCGGTTCCTACAGGGATCTTGTTCTGTGGCTCATAGGCTTAGGCCTGCAGTCTGGAGATACATGGAGCTGATAGCGGCTGCCCAGAGGTTTGGGCCATTTCAATTGGGGCAGCAAAGCACAATTTAGGAGGAGGCAATTTCCCCCTGTAGTGACACCACTGGGTTTGGCAGACATATTTGTTTAGTGTCCTGCATGTATGCCCCCTTCCTGGGTGTGTGCCCCCAGTGTAGGTACACAGCTGGCCACAGCCAGTGATTGGTTACATAGGCATTTCAAGCCATTTCCTATTTGTTTAAGATGGGATCAGGTAATGGACATCAGCAGGGAGCCAGCAAGTCTTAGAATGGCAGTGGTAAGAAATCAGTTAGGTGAGTACAGTTTTTATTTTATTCTTTATTATTTTTGATCCCATCTGCCTCTTCTTATAAACCATACAAACATATGTACACATACTAATAATTATTGTTCCAAAAAAGCCAGGAGGAAGAGATTGGGTCAAAGTTAGAGACTGCCTCTCATAAAGAGGAGCTCTTGATAAAAAAGAAAAGCAAAGCATTCTCAGGAAATTCTTCCCTCTTTACCATCTATAGGTGCAGACCCGCAGTGCTGATGAGCCAATGACAACTTTTGTGTTATGCAATGAATGTGGTCATCGTTGGAAGGTGAGTGGTGTACCCATATGTTACCTTAAAGTCCACTCATTTTTTAGTTATCTTTGACATTTCATAGAGACATGTTAAAGTTTTTATCATTTGTGTTGGTGTTCAGTGCTGAGACCCCTACCTACCATAAGAGGGGAAGAAGTACATTTCTCTACATTACAAATCTATAGGGCTGTATAGTGAAGCTGGACAGAGATTGCTGATAGCCAGGGAAGAAGCGCCAGCCGCAGGCTTCACCCCAATCATTCTGTTGATCATAGCAATCTCAGACCCTGGCCGATCAATACTTTTGAAATGTGTCTGTGTCCCTTATAGTTTATCTAGTCTATTTCATAATTTAGGGTATATTTACATGTGACTGCCCTACTAAGAGGAATTAAGTCATCAATATCAGCTTGCTGGGGGTCTTACGTGTACCTTTTTAGCTAACTAAACAGGCAATGATAGTGCCTGCGCCTGGTAATGAAGCTTAGTACTGAGCTGCAATGCGATCAGCTGGAAGGTAAAGTGGACAGGGTTAGTCGCCAACCAATCAGATATTGATAGCTGATCCTAAGTATCCTCAATACTGTAGTCCCATTAACCCTTACAAGAACCCTTCAGGTTAAAAATAAGACAAAATAGACAAAAACATCATATCACTCCCACAAATCTTACTTCTGTCTGGTAACCTGTTGGTGTAATGTAACAAGTGGATAAATAACTTCAAACAGAAATAGATGCATACCTTACTATAAGGTGGATATGTATACTAAAGATATTTAGACTGTTAGAAGTCAACAAGCTAGTTTTTTACTGACCATAAAAAAACAAAAGACTGCATTTATATAGGCCACCAGAGTCCAAAGTGACTTTTAAATGGGCACTGAAAGATACAAAAACTTTTGATATGTTGTAAAGCCTGTATAACCAATAGGTTTTGCAATTGCTTTCATTAGAAAACTTTCAGTATTTCATACTGAAAAAGACAGTCAAACAACTGCCCCCCTGCCTGCTTGGACACATACTTGTCCTGCTGTGTCCATGCATCATTACCTATGTCATGGACACACTTCCTTGATTGACAGCTGTGAGCACAGGGCTCACAGCTGGAGGAAAAATCCTCCCACTGTCAGCTTGTGTCCCGCTACTGTCAGTGAGGACAAGCTGGGAGTTGTAGTTTTGCTAAGGCTAGGGGAGATGTGAGCAGACAGCATACTGAGGGAGGGGGCGGAGACCTGCACAGTGAGGTCACGCCCCCTCCCTTTGAGAGGAATTCAGACTAGTGAGCTAAATTAAAAGTGGAATAAAAAAATAAATAAAGGTGCTAGACACATAAATGTGATGTACACATTGATGTACATGGTCAGGATTAGGTACAGAATGATATATTAAAAAAATTTTGTTGGATCTGAGGGGTACGTTTTAATATTATTTTTTTAATTAAAGTAGATGGTACATTATTATTTTTTTTACTCAGCTGCTCTTTTTTAAGAGTATAGGGAAGGTACCTGTTTTCCATTGATTAATATGAAATATCCACATCCTTTTCTTAAAGATGATATCATGTAGTATCAGATTTTTATATTATAGAGCAAAATATGCCAGTCAGTTAGTGGTTAGTACAGTATGAGGGACTGCCTTCAAAAGTCATCTGTGACAGATGGATTCTGTGGGAAGTTAGAGCAGAGCCTATGTGTGTCATCTCGTCCCTCATCTCTGTATAATTGTCAGGCTCTGACGTCAGAATGTGATGTTTATACACCTCTTCTTGTTTAATGGGGGGGATGTATTGATATGTATTAAATAAATAACTTGTACGCCTTTGTCTTTACAGTTCTGTTGATCTTTGGCACCCAATGACAACAATGAATGATCTTCCTGCTCTGTAAATATCCCAGGATCAACGGTGTTTTCTCCCAGATCTATCCCTATGCCATACTTTAAGCCCTTTGTTTTCCCTTGGATTCATCAAGTCCTTTGCTTTTATTTTATATAGAGTTTTTATAGAGAAGAGTGGCATTTGTAGAGTGTTAGAATTGGTTACATTTTATAGATATGGTGACATATGGGGTTATATTGCTGCTCTCATGCAGATAAATGGATATAGGTGTCTGCTCAGCGGCACTACTAGATATATTTTTACAGAAGCAGTTACAGTATACCTACTGATGTATTTTATTCCGTTTTAAAGGGGTACTCCGGCGCTAAGACATCTTATCCCCTATCCAAAGGATAGGGGATAAGATGCCTGATCGCGGGGGTCCCGCCGCTGGGGACCCCCGTGATCTTGCACGCAGCATCCCGTTGCAATCAGTCCCCGGAGCACGTTCACTCCGGGTCTGATTACTGGCGATCACGGGGGCCAGAGCATTGTGACATCATGGCCCCGCCCCCATGTGATGTCACGCTCCACCCCCTCAATAAAGGCCTATGGGAGGGGGCGTGACAGCTATCATGCCCCCTTAGGCTTGCATTGAGGGGGCGGAGCGTGGCATCACACGGGGGAGGGGCCGTGACGTCACAATGCTCCGGCCCTTTAACCCTTCACATTAGTCATAAAGTTCAGGGTTTGAATATAAATATTGAATAACATTTAATTCCTTTTTTCTTTTGTTATTCTCCAGCTTTCAGTTTTTATGGCATTGTAAAGCACACTAAGTCTAATATTAATAATATTATCTATTTCAGTATTGAATTCTTTTCTTCAACGAATGCTTATTAAAAATCCCAGATAATAAGTGATGGAAAACTGTATGCGATTTACCAAATAAAGGAATGTTAACAAAAAAAAAGTTTCTTCATGTAGCTGGCAATGTGCAATGTAAGGTGAATGTCCGCATTTTACACACTAGAAAACAATTAAGTCGGAGATTTATCAAAACGTAGCAATGGCGCAGTTGCCATAGCAACCAACCAGATTCCAGCTTAAATTTTTTAGAGGCTTTTTAAAAAATGAAATCTTGAATTTGATTGGTTGTTCTACATACTGTGGTGACTACTTTAGATTGTTGTATCTTTACCGTTGTTAGAGCTCTATTTCTTCTGAAAATATCTACTGTATATAGCAGTGGTCTTCAACCTGCGGACCTCCAGATGTTGCAAAACTACAGCCTTTGGCTGTCCGGGCATGCTGGGAGTTGTAGTTTTGAAACATCTGGAGGTCCGCAGGTTGAAGACCATTGGTATATAGAATTTTATAATTGCGCCCCCACACTCCTATTGAATTCAAAAGAAAGGATTGCATGCCAGAAATCTAAATTATAAAACAGTACTAGCAAAGTAGACTGCATACCTGTAAGCATCTGTATAATTGTCATACAGTTACCAAAAAATGTTACTATACAAGGAACAAATATTATCACCATACATTTTACCATCATATAAGGGGAGCAATTACCATTTCTGCTACGAATGGCAAAAAGTAAAACAGCGCTTCCTTCCTTCTTTCCTCGAGTTTGAAAAGAAATCTGCTTGTGTGAACAAGCCCTAAGGGTATGTTCACACGGGCAGGTTACCCGCGAGTTTCCTGCTGCGGGTTAGAGCCACAGCGGGTGTTCCACAGCAGATTTTCCTCCACAGAATTTCATATTGACCTCAATAGTGTCTGCTGCAAATTTTTCACTGCGGAAAATCCCTAACGGCTACAACTTGCAGCAATAAACAGGCAGGCAACCCGCCCTAAGTCACAGACATTTTCTGTAGATCTAGTCATTTCCGCAGCCATACTGGCTCAATTGATAACTCAATACTTACAATCCTGAGAATGAATGTTGCTGGTGGAAGGATGTAGCCGCCTGGTTTCTTCCCTCAGCTTCCTGATCACCTCCATGGTTGTGGATCCCAAGCTGCTGCACTGGATCACTGGGGCTGATCTTAAAGGGTTACTCTGGTTGAGATTTTTTTTTTTCATTAACTGGTGCCAAAAAGTTAAACAGATTTGTAAATTGCTTCTATTTAAAAATTTTAATCCTTCCAGTACTTATCAGCTGCTGTATACTCCAGAGGAAATTGTATAGTTATTTTCTGTCTGACCAAAGTGCTCTCTGCTGCCACCCCGGTCTGTGTAAGGAACTGTCCAGAGCAGGAGAGGTTTGCTTCTACTCTAGACAGTTCCTGACATGGACAGAGGTGTCCGCAGAGAGCACTGTTGTGATCAGACAGAAATGAACTACACAATTTTCTCTGGAGCATACAGCAGCTGATAAGTACTGGAAGGATTAATATTTTTTTTAAAAGAAGTAATTTACAAATCTGTTTGACTTTCTCGCATTAGTTAATTAAAAAAAAATGTGTTCCACCGGAGAACCCCTTTAACTCCTTGGGGACGAAGGGCGTATGCATACGCCCTCGCGTCCCGTCACTTAAGGACGGAGGGCGTATCCATACGCCCTCGGCATTTCCGATCACTGCCGCTCGCCGGGCGGTGATCAGACCGGGATGACTGCTGATATCTATCAGCAGGCATCCCGTGGCAATGCCTAGGGGGGTCCTGAGACCCCCCCCCCCCCCCCCATGTCGGCGATTGCAGCAAATCACAGGTCAATTCAGGTCGATCCGGGCAAATCGGGTCACTGGTAACCTGATCGCCTGGAAAATAAGCCAGCTCAGACCAGCCTAAAGAATAGGAGCGAGGTGGCAGTGTTGCCATCCCCTCCTATCCCCTGCCATTGGTCGGTCAGGCTGACTACCAATGGTGGGAGGGGGGTGGGGGTGGGGGGTTAGAGTTAATTTCCCCCACTCTGGCCACCGATCGGAAGTCGGTACAGAGCGGAGGAACACGGGCGGAGAGGGGGGAGCATGGCCCGGCTTGCCCGGACCTTCGGAGGCGGCATCGGCGACATCCAAGGAGCAGCGGCTGCAGCAGGAAGAGCGGCGGCCGGAAAGTGCGGCGGAGAAGGCTGCAGTGAAGATCGCGATAAGTGATCTTCACTGTGGCCTTCTAAAAGCTGCAAAACTACAACTCCCAGCATGCCCACACAGCCAAAGGCTGTCTGGGCATGCTGGGAGTTGTAGTTTTGCAACATCTGGAGGGTCACAGTTTGGAGACCACTGTGTAGTGGTCTCTAAACTGTGGTCCTCCAGATGTTGCAAAACTACAACTTTTAGCATGCACTGACTGTCTGGGCATGCTGGGAGTTGTAGTTTTGCAACATCTGAAGTGGCACAGTTTGGCGACCACTATATGGTGGTCTCCAAACTGTAGCCCTCCAGATGTTGCAAAACTACATTTCCCAGCATGCCCAGACAGTCAGGGATGCTGGGCGTGTAGTTCTGCAATATCTGGCCCTTCAGATGTAGCATAACTACAACTCCCAGCATGCCTGGACAGTCTGGGCATGCATGGAGTTGTTGTTTTGCAACATCTGGAGGGCTACAGTTTGGAGGCCACTACTTAGCGGTCTCCAAACTGTTCTTCCCCAGTTGTTGCATAACTACAACTCCTAGCATGCCCAGAGTGTCCAGGCATGCTGGGAGTTGTAGTTCTGCAACATCTGAAGGGCCAGATATGGCAGAACTACACGCCCAGCATCCCTGACTGTCTGGCCATGCTGGGAATTGTAGTTTTGCAACAGCTGTAGGCACACTGGTTGGGAAACACTGAGCTAGAGTCTGTTTCCTAACTTAGTGATTCCAACCCGTGTGCATCCAGCTGTTGCAAAACTACAACTCCCAGAGTGCACTGACAGACCATACATTCTGGGAGTTGTAGTCTTGCAACAGCTGGAGGCACATGGATTGGAATCACTGAGCTAGAGTCTGTTTTCTAACTCAGTGGTTCCCCACCAGTGTGCCTACAATAGTTGTACAACTACAACTCCCAGCGTGTACTGTCTGTCAGTGCATTCTGGGAGTTGTCGATTTGCCACAGCTGAAGGTTTGGGGCGCCCCCCCCCCCCCCCACATTCACACGGGTGGGTTTACAGTGGGTTTCCTTCAAGGAAACTTACTGCGAACCCCTGCATGTGTGAATGTACCCTAAAAACACTACACTACACTAATAAATAATAAAAAGTTAAACACTACACGTACACCCCCTTACACGTTGCAGTGTTTCCTAAACAGCACCTCCAGCTGTTGCAAAACCACAACTCCCAGTGTTGCCGGACAGCCATAGACTGTCCTCGCAGGCTGGGAGTCTTGCAGCAACTGGAGACACCCTGTTTGGGAAACACTGCTGTAGGGTTTTGGTGGAGACAGGCCCCATCTTGTATCCGGGTCCGCCCCTATTGCAAATTCCTTATTCAGGCCTCAAATGCACATGGCGCTCTCACTTCAGAGCCCTGTCGTATTTCAAGGCAACAGTTTAGGGCCACATATGGGGTATCTCCGTACTCAAGAGAAATTGCGTTACAAATTTTGCGGGGATTTTTCTCCCATTACCCATAGTAGATGTCACGATTCGGCTTACAGGTTGTGGATCCACTGTGTCAGCGAGGGATTGGCGTGGACCGTGCTGGTGGACCGGTTCTAAGAGGCTACTGGTGTTCACCAGAGCCCGCCGCAAAGCGGGATGGTCTTGCTGCGGCAGTAGCAACCAGGTCGTATCCACTAGCAACGGCTCAACCTCGCTGACTGCTGAGAAGGCGTGGGACAGAAGGACTAGGCAGAGGCAAGGTCAGACGTAGCAGAAGGTCGGGGCAGGCGGCAAGGTTCGTAGTCAAGATGGATAGCAAGAGTTCAGGTAACACAGGCTTGGACAACACTAAACGCTTTCACTGGCACAAGGCAACAAGATCCGGCAAGGGAGTGCAGGGGCAGTGAGCAGATATAGCCAGGGAGCAGGTGGAAGCCAATTAAGCTAATTGGGCCAGGCACCAATCATTGGTGCACTGGCCCTTTAAGTCTCAGAGAGCTGGCGCGCGCGCGCCCTAGAGAGCGGAGCCGCGCGCGCCAGCACATGACAGCAGGGGACGGGTAAGTGACTTGGGATGCGATTCGCGAGCGGGCGCGTCCCGCTGTGCGAATCGCATCCCCGACGGCCATGTCAGTGCAGCGCTCCCGGTCAGCGGGACCGACCGGGGCGCTGCAGGGAGAGAGACGCCGTGAGCGCTCCGGGGAGTAGCAGGGACCCGGAGCGCTCGGCGTAACAGTACCCCCCCCCTTAGGTCTCCCCCTTTTTTTGTCCGACAACTGCTTTACCTGGGACGAGGACACCGGGAAAGAATGGAGGGTTTCCTCAACGGCAGGCAGTACAGCAGGAATGGGAATGGGGAGGGAGGGCAGAGGGCGAAGCCTGGCACGGGGCAGTGTGTCACCAGGACGGGGGCCATGAGGAGGCACTGAGGCTTGCCTGACGGGACTGGGAGGAGGGGAGAGGCACTTCCTATGGCAAGCAGAGTCCCAGTTCTTGATCTCCCCGGTGGTCCAGTCAAGGGTGGGAGAATGAAGCCGGAGCCATGGCAGACCGAGGAGGACCTCAGAGGTACAGTTGGGAAGGACGAAGAACTCAATCACTTCGTGATGGGGTCCAATACACATCAAGAGGGGTTCTGTGCGGTAACGCACGGTGCAATCCAATCTGACTCCGTTGACCGCGGAAATGTAGAGCGGCTTGACGAGACGGGTCACCGGGATGCAGAACTTATTCACAAAAGAATCCAGAATAAAATTCCCAGAGGCACCAGAGTCCAAGCAGGCCACGGCTGAGAGGGAGGAGTTGGCTGAAGGAGAAATCCGCACGGGCACCGTGAGACGTGGAGAAGCAGACTTTGAACCAAGAGACGCCACACCCACGTGAGCTGGGTGCGTGCGTTTCCCAGACGTGGAGGACGAATAGGGCAATCCACCAAGAAATGCTCGGTACTGGCACAGTACAGACAAAGATTTTCTTCCCTACGGCGATTCCTCTCTTCCTGGGTCAGGCGAGACCGATCCACTTGCATGGCCTCCTCGGTGGGAGGCCCAGGCGTAGATTGCAACGGATACTGTGGGAGAGGTGCCCAGAGATCTAAGTCTTTTTCCTGGCGGAGCTCTTGATGTCTCTCAGAAAAACGCATGTCAATGCGGGTGGCCAAATGGATAAGTTCTTGCAGGTTGGCAGGAATCTCTCGTGCGGCCAGCACATCCTTGATGCTACTGGATAGGCCTTTTTTAAAGGTCGTGCAGAGAGCCTCGTTATTCCATGATAATTCGGAAGCAAGAGTACGAAATTGGATGGCGTACTCGCCCACTGAAGAATTACCCTGGACCAGGTTCAACAGGGCAGTCTCGGCAGAAGAAGCTCAGGCTGGCTCCTCGAAGACACTACGGACCTCAGCGAAGAAGGACTGGACTGTGGCTGTGGCAGGATCATTGCGGTCCCAGAGCGGTGTGGCCCAAGACAAGGCCTTTCCTGAAAGAAGGCTCACTACGAACGCCACCTTAGACTGTTCTGTAGGAAACAAGTCCGACAACATCTCCATATGCAGGGAACACTGAGACAGAAATCCACGGCAGAGTCTAGAGTCCCCATCAAATTTGTCCGGCAGGGACAAGCGGAGGCTAGGAGCGGCCACTCGCTGCGGAGGAGGTGCAGGAGCTGGCAGAGGAGATGGTTGCTGCTGTAGCAGAGGCAGAAGTTGCTGTAACATGGCGGTCAACTGCGACAGCTGCTGTCCTTGTTGGGCAATCTGCTGCGATTGCTGAGCGACCACCGTGGGAAGGTCAGCGAGACTTGGCAGCGGCACCTCAGCGGGATCCATGGCCGGATCTACTGTCACGATTCGGCTTACAGGTTGTGGATCCACTGTGTCAGCGAGGGATTGGCGTGGACCGTGCTGGTGGACCGGTTCTAAGAGGCTACTGGTGTTCACCAGAGCCCGCCGCAAAGCGGGATGGTCTTGCTGCGGCAGTAGCAACCAGGTCGTATCCACTAGCAACGGCTCAACCTCGCTGACTGCTGAGAAGGCGTGGGACAGAAGGACTAGGCAGAGGCAAGGTCAGACGTAGCAGAAGGTCGGGGCAGGCGGCAAGGTTCGTAGTCAAGATGGATAGCAAGAGTTCAGGTAACACAGGCTTGGACAACACTAAACGCTTTCACTGGCACAAGGCAACAAGATCCGGCAAGGGAGTGGAGGGGCAGTGAGCAGATATAGCCAGGGAGCAGGTGGAAGCCAATTAAGCTAATTGGGCCAGGCACCAATCATTGGTGCACTGGCCCTTTAAGTCTCAGAGAGCTGGCGCGCGCGCGCCCTAGAGAGCGGAGCCGCGCGCGCCAGCACATGACAGCAGGGGACGGGTAAGTGACTTGGGATGCGATTCGCGAGCGGGCGCGTCCCGCTGTGCGAATCGCATCCCCGACGGCCATGTCAGTGCAGCGCTCCCGGTCAGCGGGACCGACCGGGGCGCTGCAGGGAGAGAGACGCCGTGAGCGCTCCGGGGAGTAGCAGGGACCCGGAGCGCTCGGCGTAACAGTAGAAATGGTAAATTTGGGCAAAAAACTGCAAAATGAAAAATTTGTGAATTTTTTTTTTTCATTTACACATCTGAATTTAACGAAAAGTCGTCAAACACCTGTAGGGTGTTAAGGCTTACCGAACCCATTGTTACGTGCCTTGAGGGGTGTAGTTTACAAAATAGTATGCCATGTGTTTTTTTTTTTTTTTGCTGTTCTGGCACCATAGGGGCTTCCTAAATGTGACATGTCCCCAAAAACCATTTCAGCAAAATTCACTCTCCAAAATCCCATTGTCGCTCCTTCCCTTCTGAGCCCTCTACTGCGCCCGCCGAACACTTTATTTTTTTCCTATTACCCCTTGTAAAATTTCAAAAGCTGGGTCTACAAGAACATGCTTTCTCCTTCACTTTGCTGCTATTCCTGTGAAACACCTAAAGGATTAACAAACTTACTGAGTGTCATTTTGAATACTTTGAGGGGTGCAGTTTTTATAATGGGGTAATTTATCGGGTATTTCTAATATGAAGACCCTTCAAAACCATTTTGTGAAAAATTTGAAAATTGCTTCTGAACTTTAAAGCCCTCTGATGTCTTCCAAAAGTAAAAACATGTCAACTTTATGATGCAAACATAAAGTAGACATATTGTATATGTGAATCAATATATAGTTTATTTGGAATGTCTATTTTCCGTACAAGCAGAGAGCTTCAAAGTTAGAAAAATGCAAAATTTTAAATTTTTTCATCAAATTTTGGAATTTTTCACCAAGAAAGGATGCAAGTATCGACACAAATTTACCACTAACATAAAGTAGAATATGTCACAAAAAAACAATCTCGGAATCAGAATGAAAAGTAAGAGCATTCCAGAGTTATTAATGCTTAAAGTGACAGTGGTCAGAATTGCAAAAAATGCTCCCGTCCTTAGGGTTATAATGGGCTCCGTCCCCAAGGAGTTAAGACATGGCCCATTTTGGCCTGAAGGACCAGGCCAACTTTGCCTCTCCACAGGTTTTGATAAATGTCACCCATTGTCATTACCATAGTCATAAATGAGTGACTCATAACTATAATTGGGGAGTATAAATGTTTCTTTAGGGTCTATTCACACATACAGTATCCAGTGCATATTTGATGTGCAGAATTTAGGCAGTCATTTCGCTTACATTGACATCTGCAGCATACAATCTACAGCTTCAAATCTTGTGCATAATGTACATATTTCAGCTAATACCTAGGGCAGAGTAGGTTTAAAATGTGGCCCTGCCTGTAAGGCCATGTTCACACGGCAGAGTTTCCATGCTGGATTCCACATTGGAATCTAGCATGGTTATTCTGCTGCAGCAGAGTCCCGTTGAATTCAACACGATTCTGTTGCTTTGTGCACACAGCGGAATTTCCGTGCCAGATGTTTCCAGCACGGAAATTCCATTTTCTGTGCTTGAAAAAAGAATGAACACGTTCATTCTTTGTGCGGAGTCTGAGGAATGCATAGCTGTCTATGAGATGGTGCACCCCGCAGTTTGCAGAATGTCCGCACGGAGATTCTCCGTGCAGACATTCTGTCATGTAAACATAGCCTTACACTCTCTGCAGCATCTGCAGCACATGTTCGGGTTGTTTTTGTTTCTCTTCCTGCTGATATCATGTGATATAAGGCATATAAATCTAATTTTATTTTCTGACCCTCCTATATGATTTAATTTCCTTCCTAACCAATACTGCCTCCGTAATAATTGGAAGAAATGGGAAATCAATCTAAAATCAATGTTACTTTAGAGACAATTCATCTTAAGACTGAAGAACACTTTAATTACATGCAAGTGATAATTATTCTTAGTATTAGTGGAATAATGCATTACTGCTAGAGTCAGTGTTTCACGTGTATTTTGAAGCAGAACGTACAGTATGTGAATCTTGCACCTAAATACCCACCCTCCCCTCCCCGTAGGTACAATGCATTCAAAAAGTCTTCAAATCCTTTCACTTTTTTCGCCCTTTAAATCATTGTGCTAAAATAAAAATAAAGAAACAAATCAAGTTTTTCTCCAAAGATTGAACTTTTTGGCCTAAATTTTAGCATCCCATCTGAAGAAAACCAGGCACTGCTAATCACCTGCCAAATACCATCCCTACAGTGAAACATGGCGGCAGCATCATGCTGTGGGAGGGTTTTCAGTGGCTGGGACAGAGGGTTGAAAAAAGTTGAATGGAGCAAAGTGCTGAGATTTTCTTAAAAGGGGTTATCCAGGGATGGAAAAACAAAGCTAATTCCTTCCAAAAACTGCAACATTTGTCCACCACAACTATCCTCAGGTTGTCTATGGTATTTCTGCGCCATTCAATAGAAGTGAATGGAGCCAAGTTGTAATACCCCACATAACCTGAGGACAGGGGTGGCGCTGTTTTTGGAAGAAAATGCCTTTTTTTCTATTACTGGAAAACCCATTTAAAGAAAACCAGACTGAGTCAAAGTTTCACCTTCCAACAAAACAATGGGTGAAGTTATCAAGAGTGGTGTAGGTGTAGTGGTGTAGAAACTCTGTACGTGCGCCAAATTTATTATATGGTGCATTGCATGTGATAAATATGGTGCTGGTACACATTTTTACATCAGTACTCTTTGTACAGCTTTGTATGGTGCCTCCTCTGCACCTTTTCAGCAACTTTTTAAGCCATGCACCAAAATGTGCAACTTTAAAAAAATGCTATTCACAGCCAGTTTAGTAATCCAGGTAGGGGCTTTGCGACAAACTGTGCAAAAAATTACTATACCACTGGAAAAAGTTAACCAGACTATGGCAAAACAACACAACTTGAGAAAAAGTTTCACAAGCAAAAATCGCAATAAAGTCTTTTAACAGCAGACTAAACACAAAAACAAGGTAAAACTAATGATAAATCCCCTCCAATGACCCCATGCACACATGTGGTGTTGGGTTGACCTAGTATACACCACCCGAGGTTACCAGCTTCTCCTGTGCCAGGCACGGGGCAAATAATTACTCTGACGCAAGGTTACGTATAAATGGCTATACAGAGGTTGGAAAGGTGGTACAATCCGTTACAGCTCAGATTAGCAGTGTAGTGGTCATATTGTTGTGGTATTTAGAGATGAGCGAATTTACAGTAAATTCAATTTGTCACGAACTTCTCGGCTCGGCAGTTGTTGACTTATCCTGCATAAATTAGTTCAGCTTTCAGGTGCTACGGTGGACTGGAAAAGGTGGATAAATTCCTAGGAAAGAGTCTCCTAGGACTGTATCCACCTTTTCCAGCCACGGGAGCACCTGAAAGCTGAACTCATTTATGCAGGATAAGTCATCAACTGCCGAGCCGAGAAGTTCGTGACAAATCGAATTTACTGTAAATTCGCTCATCTCTAGTGGTATTATTTGTCCCTTGTATAGTGGTGTTATTGGTCTGTGTATAGTGGGTTTATTGGTGATTCTGGTCTGTGTACAGTGGTTATATTTAATATCAGTATGGTAGTATTATCTCGTCTCTATATGGTGGTAATGATAGTGGTCATGGTGTGGTGCAATTATTTGTCCCTTGTATAATGGTGATAATGGTCTCTGTATAGTGATTTTATTTAGCATCAGTATGGTAATATTATCCCATCATTATATGGTGGTAATGAAGGTGGTCATAGTATCGCAGTATTATTTGGTGATATTGGTGATAATAACAGACGCGTTATTTTGTGATGGAAGATAGTAATGGAAGAAATAGTGCATGCACTATTTCTTCCATTCATTCTCCCGTCACAAAATAACGTCCGTTATTAATAACGGACTATAACGGATTAAAACGGAAAATGTAAAAATCCCATGGACTATAATGGGATTTTCTAACGGACGTTTAATGGCCGATTTTCAGGGTTTTCTTAACGGAACATCAAACGGATCTTTACAACGGATGAATTTGTGTGAAAGCAGCCTTAACTGCTCTTCTACAGACCAGGATAGTGCCACCATGATGGCAGTCTATCAACATGCCAAACCCCCTGACTCTGTAAAATTTGATCACCGTGGCTCTTCAACAAACTAGGGGTGGCTCTCCTGCTCTGAGTTTCTCTCACATCCAGATATACTGGTGCTCCAGGTGCTTTGTATCTCCTTGCTGGGCCTGTCGCACCTCATATGGAAGATCTTTCAGACCGTACTCTCGCCTCCTCTGCTCCCTCTACCAACTGGGGTTACTGGCTAGCTGCTGTCGTCCTCGGGGAGCGGAACTTGGAGACACCACTTGTCCAGCGACAGCTTCTCAAGGCGATTCGCTAGTGCTTGGAAAACTGTGCTGCACGCCATCTTGGGTCTCGTAGGTACTCGTGGTTCCGCCATGCTGCTTCGCTCACTCACTTCCGGTGGTCTGAAGGGTCTGTGCACTGCCTTTTATAGAAGACTCTGGGATGTAGACTTTCACAGGCATTCTTTGCACGCTTTTCTCTGACTCCATTAACCCTTGCAGGTACTGGACATTTTGTATAACACAACATGGCTTCTGTTCGCACTTTGCACATGACGGGCACAGACTTTGGACTTTCACAATGGCAGACAATAAACTGTTCTCCTCCCCTCTATTTCACAAGCGCCTCTTTGCCTAAATGGAAGAATATCGGTCCCGTGGTCCCGAGAAAAAAAGAGAAGTGCTTCTGTGGGCGCTCACCTCCGTCACAGATGTAGTCCGTCACAGGTATGTGGAAGTTTCCGAGAACTTGGTAAAATAAAATCGCTTGGACACGGATGTATTTTGGAAAATAAAAAGAAGGTTTATTCCTTCAGCATGCAATACAGCAACGCGTTTCGAGGGGCGGGGACCCCCTCTTCATCAGGCTATCTGATTGGGCAGTGTGGATGTCCTTTATTTATACCTCATACCTCATATCACATGTGTGTGTTGCATAACATGAAAATAAAACAATAAAGAAAAAAAAAAAAAAAAAACTAAATTTTATCCCACTGAGAGTCAGGGCAATTTTATAAAAACATTCCATGAAATGGTGGCAGATGAATTCAAAAGCCTACCAGAAGCTTTCCCAAGAAAACAAAGCGAAGGAAGATTGAGCAAAGGTGAGCAAAATGCCCTGAGAAATCTGAAAAAGAATGAAGACATTGTCATTCATGCGGCCGACAAAGGAGGAAGCATAGTAATCCAAAATTACACAGATTACAACAAAGAAGCCAACCGGATTCTTGGAGACAATAACTACTATAAAACGATCAGCACAGATCCTTTTCCAAAATTACAGAAAGACATTCTAAGTCTTTTAAACAAAGCTCTGGAGGATAAAATCATATCAAAGAATGAAAAGAAATTTCTTTTTAATCCTAACCCTGGGACACCATATTATTACCATCTACCAAAAGTACACAAGGACACTCAAAACCCCCCGGGCAGACCCATCATTTCTGGGATACATAGCCCCACATGTAACATGTCCCAATATCTAGATAGGATATTGCAGGAATATGTGGCAGATCTACCAAGTTACCTGAAGAATTCAGATCAGCTGATCACCATCTTAAATGATACACCCTGGGAAGATGACATGGTTTTACTCACCATGGATGTAACGTCTTTATACACGAATATCCAACATGATCTGGGAATTCGATCCACCATTTCCTTTCTGGAAAAAGACAAAAACATCCCAAACGAACAGGTAATTTTCCTTACCAATTGTCTGAAATTCATTCTGGAATACAATTTTTTCTCATACAATGGCACCCTATACCATCAAATAAGGGGGACGGCCATGGGGACCAGAGTGGCACCATCATATGCGAACCTCTTTATGGGTTGCTTTGAAGAACAGGTGATAAAAAAACATCCCCTGTATAAAAAACATGTTACTATATACAAAAGGTATATAGATGATTTGTTTTTATTATGGCGTGGCCACCCAGAGAACATCAAATCTTTTGTCACGGATATTAATACCAACCACTGGGGTTTGACATTCACCCCCGTTTTTTCCTCCACTTCAATTGAGTTTTTGGACCTCCACATCACCCATAAAGGGGATAGATTCATCACATCCACCTTTTTCAAGAAAGTTGATTCCAATAATTATATATCCTTTACCAGTGGCCACTATAAGAAGTGGAAACAAAACATCCCCTTTGGACAATTCAAGAGAGTAAGAAAAAATTCTACAGATATTGCCACCTTTTCCAAACAGTCCAAAATCTTAAAGTACAGATTCATAGCAAAAGGATATCCGAAAGAATTAATTGAAAATGCATATGAAAAAACCTGTGCACTTACCCAAGAGGAATGTCTTGAGGCAACGGACCCGGGAGCCTTCCACCTACAAAAGAAAGAAAAAGAAAAGGAGAATGAGGAAAAAACCAGATGCAATTTCATCACCACATATTCAGCGGGTCAAACAAAAATCAGAAACATCATGAAGAAATATTGGGGAATACTACTAAGTGATCCACATCTAGGAAAAATTCTCCCAAAAAATCCGGGATTGACTTTCAGGCGGGCACCAACCATAAAGGGTATGATAGCCCCAAGCAATCTCAAATGCCACAACAAATCCTCCCAGAAAAACAACAAAACTGGAAACGTGGGAACATACAAATGCAGAAAACCTAGATGCCTATGTTGCTTTACCATACGCCATAACCAAAAATGTTTTTCCAGTACCCATTCGGGTGAAACCTTCCCCATCAAACATCTGATGACATGCCAAACGGAATATGTCATCTACCTCATAGAGTGCCAATGTGGTAAACAATATGTTGGAAGAACAACACAACCATTACATTTGAGATTGAATCAGCATTGTTCCAACATGAAGAGATTCATGCACCATAGCCTATCTAGACATCTGAGCCTGATGCATGAGGGAAACATGACAGCCATATCCATAACCCCAATTGAGCACATTCCACCGGGAAAGAAAAATAGGATTGAAATCCTGTCACGCAAAGAAATGTTCTGGATTTACAGCCTCCAGACATTACAACCACATGGCCTGAATGAAGCGGTGGAATTAATATCTTAAAAAGATGAGATAGTTAACAACTGACACAACAACCACAACAAACAAACTGAATTAAAACAAAACAAACAGCTGATAAGTACACATCCATCCACCATGCGTATGGATGTGTGTGTATGTACATACACATACACATATGCATTAAATAAATGTAATCATCCCTGTGTGGGGAAATGGGTTTGACGCCGGTCCCCCATCCAATAAGCGGCCAGGAGGACGGATGTTTGGACAGACCGGCGGTCGGTGCCTCAGACCTCTCACCCAGCCACTGTAGATCTCCGAAGGGAGAGCGTTTGAAATGGCCCGACGTCTGCAGAATTATTACATATCACATATGCAATACAAGATAAGGTGCATAATATAATGGTAGTCAAACTGACCATCTGTGGGTTATTTTACAGAATGCTCACTTCCATTTTTAATGTAAATGTCTTCTTTTCTATGGATTTTATTTATTTATTTTGATTTTTTTTTTTCTTTATTGTTTTATTTTCATGTTATGTAACACACACATGTGATTTTCGCGGGCAAATGAGGTATAAATAAAGGACATCCACACTGCCCAATCAGATAGCCTGATGAAGAGGGGGTCCCCGCCTCTCGAAACGCGTTGCTGTATTGTATGCTGAAGGAATAAATCTTCTTTTTATTTTCCAAAATACATCCGTGTCCAAGCGGTTTTATTTTACCAAGTTCTCGGAAACTTCCACATACCTGTGACGGACTACATCTGTGACGGAGGTGAGCGCCCACAGAAGCACTTCTCTTTTTTCTCGGGACCACGGGACCGATATTCTTCCATTCCAGTGACCGTCCTCCGCCGGTGAGAACGGGTCTAGTGCCGGCTGCACTCCTCCAATCTGTGTCCCCCAGAATAGTGGGAAACAAGCGTCTACTGGTGTTGTGCCCACGGTACAACACAGAAAGGTGAGCAAACCTAACATAACAACTGAAAACATGAATCTGGAAACGGCTGCTCCCCCCCTTCCTTGGAGCCGACATCCATTTTTAATTTAATTTAATTATTTTCTTTTACACTCAGATTATCTATATATATATATTTTTTTTTTACTACGCTTAGATGCGCATTGTGTCTCCTCTGTCTTTTTCTATATATTTCTGATGTCTTTGCCTAAATGCTTTCACAGACAAAGTCCCGTACAAAACTGGCACAATTTTTTGTCGCACGGACGTGCGTTTTTCTGCAATATGGACACAGTTCAGACTGGAGGGGTTTTCTTGCAAAAGGTACACACCTGTATCCTGTTCGTGATGCCAAAAGTTGTGGTGTCGGGTGAGGGTAATGTGTGAATTAACCTTTTCTTGATGCCAGGGCATGGTTGACCTATGCACCACCCAAGGTAGACCAGCTTCTCCTGTGCCAGGCATGTGGAAAATAATTACTCCGACACAAGGTTACAGATAACTGGCTTTCTTGAGGTTTGAAAGATGGTACAATCCGTTACAGCTCAGATTAGCATGAAGGAGATGCAGGGTGAACTTTGGGAAGCTTATCAGCTTGCTGGGACTTATAGTTGATTGTACTGTATATGACTGACTTGACTTGTATGCAACCCACTCTAGACTTTAGTTACTTGGACTTGACTAACTTGATCTGAATTGATCCCCGGACTTTAGTGCTTACCGCCAGACTTTGACTTTCACTGAGGTGCAGGGGATGCTGGACTAGGCCTCCTTTAGAATCACCTTACAGACTCCTCAGACTACTCACAATTGTACCTCAGTTACAACACTGCAGAACTACAGAACTGAACTCTGAACTCTGGTTACACTGTATATGGGAGCAATTTAGAAGGGTCCCATTGGGGAGATAAGTCACATGGTTCACCTCTGCATACTCCCCTAACAACAAGGTCCATGACAACAGGTTTAAGGTTTAAAGAGACAAGTACATAGAAAATACCAATAACTTAACCATTGCATAGCTTTATATTATATAGAGTCCTGATTAGTGGGGGCCCAAGATGGACATTGAATCATCTGCCACATGGGCAGAAATACAGAAGAACATTTTAATCTGTACTGGGTCACCACACACACACCCATGATCTTGTTGCATCGTACTCGAGGAGACCAGATTGTGCCAAAGGTTCCTCTACTAAGTTCTAAGTAAAGGGTGTATTTTCCTGTCATAACAGGGGTGATTTATCAAAACCTGTGCAGAGGAAAAGTTGTCCAGTAGCCCATAGCAACCAATCAGATCACTTCTTTCATTTTTCACAGGCCTTCCTAAAAATGAAAGACACAATCTGATTGGTTGCTATGGGCAACTGGGCAAGTTTTCCTCTGGACAGGTTTTGATAAATCTCCCCCAACATGCATATACTGGGGGAGATTTATAAAAACCTGTCCAGAGGATAAGTTGCTGAGTTGCCCATAGCAACCAATCAGACCACCGCTCCTCAAGTCCCAGGACCTACTGCTTTGGCCTATAAGACATTGCATTAGATTGTGACCCTTGACCGGAGAAGCGGTGGACGGAGCACTGAAGTGGGGCAGTACACAGACATACAGCCTTCAGCCATACACTGTATATGGCTGGAGAGATAGATAGATAGATAGATAGATAGATAGATAGATAGATAGATATAGAGAGAGAGAGAGAGAGAGAGACATTATCTCTAATTTGTAGGTCCATACGGTTACAACAATACTCAATTTATAAATGTTATCTTTTTTTTACTACTTTAGTTTTTGTACAAAAATGAGTATGCTTAAAATTGTACTATTCTGATCCCTATAACTCTGTTATTTTTCTGTATATGGGGATGTATGAGGGTCGTTTTTTGCGATGTGATTTGTAGTTTTTATTGGTACCATTTTTGATTTGATGGGACTTTTCAATTGCTTTTTAGATATTTTTTATGGTATTTGATGTGACCAAAAATGGGGAAATCTGGTTAGTGCACTATTACGACTTTTGGGGCCCCACTTTTGATTTTGCCCAGGGCCACGCTAAGCCTAAAACCAGCCCTGCTGGGAAGAAATGGTTCCAGTTTTCTCTTTTTAGCTAGTTTAGTCCTATCTTTGGATATGGGAGCACATGTTGATCTGCAGCTCCTGTCACATACCTGAGGAGACTGCAGTAGTGAGTTAGTCCTAACCTGGCCTTTGGTCAGGAACATGCTAGCTCCTCTCATATCCCATATTTCTGAGAAGACTGATTGAAGTGAGCCTAAAGAATAGCTAGAGTCAGACTTACTTCCAACAAACTGGCAACATTTTCACTTGTCCGGTCTACAATCAAAGTCAAGCCTATTGCTTAGTGATTCCCGCTGCAAAGATTAATAGACTTTTTAGCGTTCTTTTCATGGGGTATAGCAGAGTTAAAGGGGCACTCTGGTAATAAAAAATGTTTTAAATCAACTGGTGCTAGAAAGTTATTCAGATTTGTGAATTACTTCTATTGAAAAATCTTAATCCTTCCAGTACGTATCGGCTGCTGTATGTGTGGTGGCCCAGTACAGAAGTGGCCTTTCTGTACACTCTTGGTCCTATCAGGTGGACTCAGTTCCAGCCCCCTTGCCCCCACACTCATCAGAACTCTCATTGACCATGCAGAGTTAATGTATTGCATTTATGTGTTAATGTATCTTTAAATCCTGTTGTTAAGCCCTATGTAACCAAGGAAAGTGTAAGTGACCAGGTGACTTGTTGGTGACCTATGGGACCCCTCCAAATTGTTCCCAAATATAGCTGGGAGGAGCTAGCCTGCTCAGAGAGCAGTCTTAGTGTAGGCTGAGGTACAGTCAAGTGAAGACCTGAAAGTGTCTTGTGTTCCTGAGGGTGACCAAGGCCTAACCACGCAGCCACGTAACCCCTACAGGTGAAAGTCAAAGCCTGGTAAGCACAAATACAGGGGAGAAGTATAGTCAGCATAGTCAAGTCTGGCAAGTCTCTAAAGTCAGCGTAGGTTGCATCATTCAGTCTAAATCCACTACAAGTCCCAGGGAGCCAACAAGTCTCCTAAAGTCCACTGAGCATCTCCTTGGGCCTGAACTGAGCTGTAAAAACTTTAACATCTGTCTCCCTCAGTAAAGTGCCGTTGTTCCATAACCTAGCATTGGAGTGATTATTTGCCCCGCGCCTGGCCCAGGAACAAGCGGCCATACTTCGGGTGGTGTAGAGGATAACCATGCCCTGGCGTCAAGAACACGAAGGGTTAATAACATCTGCCCTAAGGGTTAACATCTGCCCTTCCAACATCCTCACCACATATGCTCTACAGGAAGTTGAGTAGTTCTTTCCAGTATGACCAAAGTGCTCTCTGCTGACAGCTCTGTCCGTGTCAGGAACTTTTCAGAGCAGAAGAGGCTTACTATGGGGATTTGCTCCTACGGACACAGACAGAGGTTTCAGCAGAGAACATTGTGGTCAGACTGGAAAGAACTACATAACTTTCTCTGTTTAACTTTCTGGCACCAGTTGATTTGAACATATGTGTTTTCCACCAGAATATCCCTTTAAGATGCACAAGGATTCTGTTGTCTGTACACAGTTTGTTTCCCCTATAGAAGTAGGTGGAGTGAAGTTTTGCAGTCCTTTTTGCCATGGTTAACCCCCATGACAATCCTTGTACAGGCAGCTTAAAAAATTGGGACCCCATGCTAGTGCATCAGTGAGTTTCCTACATCAGTCTACATCTGTATTGGACATATTCAAGTACAAGTGCAGGAAAGCACCAGAAACAGAGTACAATATCTGCTAAAAGTATAGTCAACACACCATCTTAAAGAGACAGTGACTCAAATTCTGATTTTCCTGAAACTAAAGCTGTACTATCAAGGTGTTCACAAATTCAAGCTGGATGAAGCTAAAAGTATATGCATTGTACTGAAGGGCATCAGGAGTTAAGTAAAGTTTAAAGTTGTTCACCCATACTCTGCCTGTCATAGCTCTTTTTCCTGGGCTTTGTGTAAGGGGAACAGCTTCACTTGAATAGGACATTGTGGGGTTCACAAAGGGACACTGTGTGGCACAACTTATCCACATTACATATCAGAGACTACTACCCTCATCATACCAACCCACTCATACAACTCCCCTGGCTCACAACAATACAACAGAATCATAATGATAGTAATAATAATAATAATAATAGTTGAAGTAAAGTGTCCGAATATCCTACTAACTTGTTGGCATTTCCCTGGCACTAAGCACCCAGGTCACATGCTCCGCCAGCTAACACCGAGCTCTGTCCCTGCTACGCAGGTAAAATGACCATTCTGATTTCTATTACTTTATTGCTGCCTCTTAGCAAATGGAGAAGTAGATCATTGTTTTTCTCTCCACTAGGTGTCAGCCTGTGCACTTTTTAAATATTTTCCTTTCTTAACTGTCATTGAACATTTAGAGGAGTTAACCAGGATTTTAATATGGATGGACTATCCTAAGGACATGCCATTAATATAAGATCAGTGGGGGTCTCATTTGGCAGGGGGTGTCAAAAGTCAGACCCCTTACAGATCTACTATCCATGGCTTATTCTGGGGATAACCTCTACAAATTTTATTTCTATTGCTTATTTCCCAACCTGCACTCAGTACATCTTTATTCCATTACACAGTCAGAAAGGATGTGAGATTACAGAGAAAATTCACTGTACCAGTGATATGTAAATCTCTGCCACCATCATCCCATCTCTGGACCTCGTGTTATCTCTTAGACACCGATTGAGAATTTCCACCATTAAAGGGGTACTCCGGTGAAAACCTTTTTTCTTTTAAATCAACTGGTGCCATAAAGTTAAACAGATTTGTAAATTACTTCTATTTAAAAATGTTAATCCTTCCTGTACTTATTAGCTGCTGAATACTACAGAGGAGATTCTGATGACATCATGACCACAGTGCTCTCTGCTGACATCTCTGTCCATTTTAGCAAATATATGGTTAGGGCAGCACAGTGGCTCAGTGGTTAGCACTGTTACCTTGCAGCACTGGGGTTGTGGGTTCAACTACAAATAGGTGTGAGCGCTATATAAATAAAGAGTTATTATTATAATAATGTCAGCAGAGAGCACTGTGGTCGTGATGTCAGCAGAGAGAACAGTGT
This sequence comes from Hyla sarda, assembly GCF_029499605.1. NCBI lineage: Eukaryota > Metazoa > Chordata > Amphibia > Anura > Hylidae > Hyla > Hyla sarda. The sequence continues at coordinate 286,254,844 of NC_079190.1, read as the reverse complement.
TCCAAAAATAAAAGTATTTCCTCTGTAGTATTCAGCAGCTAATAAGTACAGGAAGGATTAAGATTTTTTTAATAGAAGTAATTTACAAATCTGTTTAAGTTTCTGGGACCAGTTGATTTAAAAGAAAAAAGGTTTTCACCGGAGTACCCCTTTAATGTGCATGAATTCTAAATAGATCTTACAGATAATATAAACAGCCAAGAACATTTAATAGAGGGGCCCAGGGGACCCTAATGATCCTATTAGCACTCATTAATATTCTCAGTCTTTCAATGCATTTGCTGTAGAACCATATCCTGGAGTCAGAATAACCCAGTGTTACTCCAGAGCTGCCACCTCTGCACTTTCCTTGTATCACTTTGTTGTATTGACGTACTAAGCGTTCCCACACATTCTCGCTATTAAATAATAACCTGGACATTTGGATGTGAACCTATAAAGTGCATTTATTTGTTGCTAAGAACATGCACTCCTATTTTTAGGGTGCACATTGGGTACCGTGTAAAACCGGGCACTAACATCCTTAAACTAAACATAGCAGCCAATATAATAGAATATATACAAAGTGCCGACTTGTGCAAAGAGTTTAAATACAAATACGTGTGCACACACACACACATTTATACATAGCAGAATATGTTACCATAGAAACATAGCTGCTTTATTCCAAAGATCAGGAGAGGATATCAACTTAAGATGCCACTTAATCCAATGTATGATGATAGTAATATGTGCGCTATTGAGGTACAGAATAGGCAATCTACATTGTAATATAGAGATATTTTATTATAGATAAATGCAACATTAATTCAAAACAATTCTATTTAATATAAGTACATCCATATAGCCCAGGTATTGTAAACTGCAGTGGATATGGATTCATAGGAGAGAGCACTTGTTGAAGCAGAGAGAGAGATAAAGGACATATCCATATGTGTAGTCCATGTTCCATCGAAGTTTCAAATGTGGTCCCCCCCGACACCATCAGAGGGTCAAACTTTACATTCAGCCAGGAAAGAGGAAGATATACACACATATAACTGTATCATAAAATACCCATATATGACTAACTTGAATGCCATACATGTACAGTGTCTTCTACTGTAAGTAGCCAATAGCAGGTTTGCAATGCAGCAGAGAGAGAAAAAGCCTGAACCTTTTCCAACATAAATGTTCTTTACTTGCGTTATGTTCAATAATACTCACTGTATTAGCTAAAAATATATCCACTGTAACCCATGATAAGAACCAGTAACACTGCCTCATGAGTATAATCTATTTGACCTTCATGAGAGACAGCAACAATACCCCTTCCTAAATCTTAGCCAAGTGCCTCTTGTGTCAGCCACAATTCCCCTACAGAGTGCCACACTGCTCCCCCCCCCCCCCCCCTCAGTCACAGTTGTAAGTCCCCATGAGAGTTACAGCCACAGTGCCCATTATGCAATACATTTCAAGCACAGGCAGAGGATTACCTATCGCCCTGCTCCCCTGGCGAGGTGTCATGTATAAGTGCTCCCCCCCCCCCCAAAAAAAAAAAAGGGGGGTCTAGAAAAGCCTGGCATTTCATTTGCCACATAGACAGATTAAAAAAAACACACTGGCAAACCTATACTGACAAACAGAGGCGTAACTTGTAGCTTTTGGGCCCTGATACAAAATCTGCAACAGGTCCCCATATGCCAATTATAAGGGTCTATTCACACGGGCGGAATTTCCGCTAGCGGAATTCAACTTGCGGAATTCCGCCTCAAATGGAAGTCCAATAGACTTCTATTGGATTCCACACTTCTGAATTTCCGCATGCAGAATTTCCGCACCAATTCCATACAAAATCTGCACAAGCCAGAAACCACCCAAGGAAGCGGAAGCAGAATTGGTGCGGAAATTCCGCCTGTGTGAATAGACCCTAATTCTGGTCTCTTATAGACAGATATGCTTTGGGGCCCCCTTAGGCACTAGGGCCCTGGTGCTACCTCTGCACAGTTCACAGTTCTTCATCTTTTTACTACCTGCTTCTCTCCCTCACTCGTTCAGTGGGGATGCCGAGAGCTGGAACATGACATTATGATACAGTTCCAGACATCCCTGTAGGTCTTGCCTCAGAGTACAGCAGGAAGTGAAAAGCTTTTGCTTCCTTGCTTGCCATTCAGGCAGGTAGTGCGCCAACAGAGCACTTTAGGTCCACATATGGGGTATTAATATACAAATTTTGAGGGGCTTTTTTCCTATAACCCCTTGTGAAAATGAACAATTTGGGGTAACAAAGCATTTTTGTGAAAAAATACAAATTTTTCATTTTCACGTCCAACTTTAACAAAAATTCTTCAAACACCTGTGGGGTGTTAAGGCTCACTATACCCCTTGTTACGTGCTGTGAGGGGTGTATTTTCCAAAATGGGGTCACATGTGGGTGGTTTTTTTTTGCATTTATGTCAGAACCGCTGTAACGATCGGCCACCACCGTGCAAATCCCCTCAAATTTATGGTGCTCTCACTCCTGAGCCTTGTTGTGCACCCGCAGAGCATTTTACATCCACATATTAGGTATTTCCGTACTCAGGAGAAATTGCATTACAAATTTTGGGGGTCTTTTTACCTCTTGTGAAAATTAAAAGCATGTTAGTGTAAAAAAAAATATTTTTTTTACAATAACATGCTGGAGTAGACTCCAACTTTACCTTTTCATATGGGTAAAAGGAGAAAAAGCATACCAAAATTTGTTAAGCAATTTCTCCCGAGTACGGAAATACCCCACATGTGGCCCTAAACTGTTGCCTTGAAATACGACAGGGCTCTGAAGTGAGAGAGTGCCATGCGCATTAAAGGCCTAAATTAGGGATTTGCATGGGACGGACCTGGATGCAAGAGTTACACTTGCCTCCGATACCAAAATTACCCTACAGCAGTGTTTCCCAGTGTTCCCAGCCGTGCAAAACTGCCAGCATGCCTGGACAGTCAATGGTTGTCCGGCAATACTGGGAGTTCTTGTTTTGCAACAGTTGGAGGCTCCGTTTTGGAAACACTGCCGTATGAGAAGTTTTTCATTTTTATTGGGGGGGGGGGGGGGGGATTGAGATATCGGGTAACTGTGTAGGGAGGTATGTGTATATGTATTGTTTTACCCTTTATTTTGTGTAGATGTAGTGTAGTGTTTTTAGGGTACACTCACACGGGCAGGGGTTTACAGCAAGTTTCCTGATGGGAGTTTGAGCTGCCACAGAAAATTTGCTGCATCTCAAACTTGCAGCGAGAAACTAACTGTAAACCCCTGCCCTTGTGAATGTACATTCACATGGGGGGGGGGGGGGGACATTTTTCTCAAATGGTCTCTAATCTCAAAAAAAAGTTTGTGTTACTTGTTGTCGCACAGCTTGAGAAGCTTGGTCAACCTCTTCGTTTACTGTGGTTGCAACAATTTTTTCTCTTAAATCATCGGCAACATCATCAGGCAGATTATGTTTTGGGCAATATTATGGAGAATACTGCATGCAGTTATAATTTTGCACACTCTTTGCGGTTTATACAATAATGCACCCCCTGTGATGTCCAGACATCGAAATCTTCTTTTCAGTAGCCCAATTGTCCGCTCTTGTTCTTTTATGTGACCGATTAAAGTGTTCTTCTGCTCTAGATTGTGGATTTAAATAAGGTGTTAGTAGCTAGCGACTAAGCCGATATCCATTGTCACCTGGTTTAGAAATAGCCAACATTAGTTCTACCAACATGAAACATTTTGCAAAAGTGTCTGATCCAGGGGTAGGCAATCTTTTGGTAGTGCTGTGCCCAAATTTTTTTGGAAGTCGCTTGGTGTGTCGGCAACGTGGGTGTGGCTTGTTGTGGGTGGGGTTTGGGGGGGTGGCTTGTCACAGGGTGGGTTTTTCACAGAATTGTCCCTATATATTGTTCTCACTGTAAGGACCTTACAGTGAGAACAACCATTTTAACTCAGACCTGTATAATACAGACCTCAGATTCAGTCCACATCCCAATACAGACCCCAGAATCACCACCCACCATAATGCCTACCCCAGAATCACCACCCACCATAATACAGACCCCAGAATCAGTCCCCACCATAATACAAATGCCAGAATCACCCACCATAATACAGACCCCAGAATCACCACCCCCCACCATAATACAGACCCCAGAATCAGTCCGCGCCATAATACAGACCCCAGAATCAGGCCCCACCATAATACAGACCCCAGAATCACCACCCACCATAATACAGACCCCAGAATCAGTCCCCACCATAATACAGACCCCAGAATCAGTCCACACCATAATACAGAGCCCCAAAATCCTCACCCACCATAATACAGACCCCAGAATAAGACCCCACCACAATACAGACCCCAGAATCAGACTCCGCCATGATGCAGACCCCAGAATCACCACCCACCATAATACAGACCCCAGAATCAGTCCCCACCATAATACAGACCCCAGAAACAGTCCCCACCATATGCAGACCCCAGAATCACCACCCACCATAATACATACCCCAGAATCAGTCCACACCATAATACCAACCCCAGAATCATCAACCACCATAATACAGACCCCAGAATCAGACACCACCACAATACAGACCCCAGAATCAGACTCCACCATAATACAGACCCCAGAATCAGACCCCACCATAGTACAGACCCCAGAATAAGACCCCACCATAATACAGACCCCAGAATCAGTCCCTACCATAATACAGACCCCAGAATCACCACCCACCATAATACAGACCCCAGAATCAGTCCTCACCATAATACCGACCCGAGAATAACCACCCACCATAACACAGACCCCAGAATCAGTCCCCACCATAATACCGACCCCAGAATTACCACCCACCATAATACAGACCCCAAAATCAGTCAGCGCCATAATACAGACCCCAGGATTAGACCCCACAATAATACAGACCCCAGAATCAGACCCCACCACAATACAGACCCCAGAATCATCACCCACTATAATACAGACCCCAGAATCAGACCCCACCACAATACAGACCCCAGAATCAGACTCTGCCATAATACAGACTCCAGATTCAGACTCCACCATAATACAGACCCCAGAATCACACCCCACTATAAAACAGACCCCAGAATCACCGCCCACTATAATAGAGACCCCAGAATCACCACCCACCATAATGCAGACCCCAGAATCATCACCCACCATAATACAGACCCCATAATTATCACCCACCATAATACAGACCCCAGAATCAGTCCCCACCACAATACAGGCTCCTGAATCACCACCCACCACAATACAGACTCCTGAATCACCACCCACCATAATACAGACCCCAGAATCACCAGCCACCATAACACAGACCCCTGAGTCAGTCCCCACCATAATACAGACCCCAGAATTCGACCCCACCATAATACAGACCCCAGAATCAGTCTCCCCATAATACAGACTCCAGAGTCAGACCCCACCATAATACAGACCCCAGAATCACCATTCACCATAATACAGACCCCAGAATCAGTCTCCACCATAATACAGACCCCAGAATCAGACCCCACCATAATACAGACCCCAGAATCATCACCCACCATAATACAGACCCCAGAATCAGACCCCACCACAATACAGACCCCAGAATCAGTCCCCACCATAATACAGACCCCAGAATCAATCCCCACCATAATGCAGACCCCAGAATCACCACCCACAATAATACAGACCCCAGAATCATCACCCACCATAATACAGACCCCAGAATCATCACCACCATAATACAGACCCCAGAATCCCCACCCACCATAATACAGACCCCAGAATCATCACCCACCATAATACATACCCCATAATTATCACCCACCATAATACAGACCCCAGAATCAGTCTCCACCATAATACAGACCCCAGAATCAGACCCCACCATAATACAGACCCCAAAATCATCACCTACCATAATACAGACACCAGAATCAGACCCCACCACAATACAGACCCCAGAATCAGTCCCCACCATAATACAGACCCCAGAATCAATCCCCACCATAATACAGACCCCAGAATCACCACCCACAATAATACAGACCACATAATCATCACCCACCATAATACAGACCCCAGAATCATCACCCACCATAATACAGACCCCAGAATCCCCACCCACCATAATACAGACCCCAGAATCATCACCCACCATAATACATACCCCATAATTATCACCCACCATAATACAGACCCCAGAATCAGTCCCCACCACAATACAGACTCCTGAATCCCCACCCACCATAATACAGACCCCAGAATCACCACCCACCATAACACAGACCCCTGAGTCCGTCCCCACCATAATACAGAACCCAGAATCAGACCCCACCATAATACAGACCCCAGAATCAGTCTCCCTATAATAAAGACCCCAGAGTCAGACCCCACCATAATACAGACCCCAGAATCACCATTCACCATAATACAGACCCTCGAATCAGACTCACCATAATACAGACCCCCAGAATCAGTCTCCACCATAATACAGACCCCAGAATCAGACCCCACCATAATACAGACCCCAGAATCATCACCCACCATAATACAGACCCCAGAATCAGACCCCAAAACAATACAGACCCCAGAATCAGTCCCCACCATAATACAGACCCCAGAATCAATCCCCACCATAATACAGACCCCAGAATCACCACCCACCATAATACAGACCCCAGAATCATCACCCACCATAATACAGACCCCAGAATCATCACCGACCATAATAGAGACCCCAGAATCAGACCCCACCACAATATAGACCAAAGAATCATACTCCACCATAATACAGACCCCAGAATCAGACTCCACCATAATACAGACCCCAGAATCAGACCCCACTATAATACAGACCCCATAATCACCACCCACCATAATGCAGACCCCAGAATCATCACCCACCATAATACAGATCCCAGAATCACCATTCACCATAATACAGACCCTAGAATCAGACTCACCATAATACAGATCCCCAGAATCAGTCTCCACCATAATACAGACCCCAGAATCAGACCCCACCATAATACAGACCCCAGAATAAGACCCCCACAATAATACAGATCCCAGAATCAGTCCCCACCATAATACAGACCCCAGAATCAATCCCCACCATAATACAGACCCCAGAATCATCACCCACCATAATACAGACCCCAGAATCAGACCCTACCACAATATAGACCAAAGAATCAGACTCCACCATAATACAGACCCCAGAATCAGACCCCACTATAATACAGACCCCATAATCACCACCCACCATAATACAGACCCCAGAATCATCACCCATCATAATACAGACCCCAGGATCAGTCCCCACCACAATACAGACTCCTGAATCACCACCTCCCATAACACAGACCCCTGAGTCAGTCCCCACCATAATACAGACCCCAGAATCAGACCCCACCATAATACAGACCCCAGAATCAGTCTCCACCATAATACAGACCCCAGAATCAGTCCCCACAATAATACAGACCCCAGAATCAGACCCCACCACAATATAGACCCCAGAATCAGTCCCCACCATAATACAGACTCCAGAATCATCTCCCACCATAATACAAACCCCAGAATCACCACCCACCATATAGAGACCCCAGAATCACCACCCATCACAATACAGACCCCAGAATCAGTCCCTACCAAAATACAGACCTCAGAATCAGACCCCACCATAATACAGACCCCAGAATCAGTCCCCACGATAATACAGACCCCAGAATCAGATCCCACCACTATGCAGACCCCAGAATCAGTCCCCACCATAATACAGACCCCAGAATCAGTCCCCACCATAATACAGACCACAGAATCATCACCCACCATAATACAAACCACAGAATCACCACCCACCATAATACAGACCCCAGAATCACCACACACCATGATACAGACCCCAGAATCAGTCCCCACCATAATACAGACCCCAGAATCAGAACCCACCATAATACCAACCCCAGAATCACCACCCACCATAATACCAACCCCAGAATCACCACCCACTATAATACAGACCCCAGAATCAGTCCCCACCATAATACCGACCCCAGAATCGCCACCCACCATAATACAGACCCCAGAATCAGTCCACGCCATAATACAGACCCCAGAATCAGTCCCCACCATAATACAAACCCCAGAATCACCACCCACCATAATACAGACCCCAGAATCACCATCCAGCATAATACAAACCCCAGAATCACCACCCACCATAATACAGACCCCAGAATCACCACCCACCACAATACAGACCCCAGAATTACCACCCACCATAATACAGACCCCAGAATCACCACCCACCATAATACAGACCCCAGAATCAGTCCCCACTATAATACAGACCCCAGAATCAGTCCCCACTATAATACAGACCCCAGAATCACCCCCTACAATAATACAGACCTCAGAATCAGACCCCACCATTACACAGACCCCAGAATCACCACCCACCATAATACAGACCCCAGAATCACCACCCACCATAATATAGACCCCAGAATCAGTCCCCACTATAATACAGACCCCAGAATCAGTCCCCACTATAATACAGACCCCAGAATCACCACCTACAATAATACATACCTCAGAATCAGACCCCACCATTATACAGACCCCAGAATCACCACCCACCATAATACAGACCCCAGAATCACAACCCACCATAATACATACCCCAGAATCACCACCCACCATAATTCAGACCCCAGAATCAGTCCGCACCATAATACAGACCCCACCACAATACAGACCCCAAAACCACCCACCACAATACAGACCCCACCTTTACATAATATAGACCCTCCCCCCACCCACCACTCTTACATAATACAGACCCCAGTTGTGTTGCACAATAATATACATACAGTTACATTAACTCACTCACAATTCACGTCTTTTACAGTCGGCGGTGTCCTCTTTCCTTCTGTTCTCCTTCTGGCTCAGACCACCATGACGACTTCTTCCAGCAAAAACCCATCACTGCAGCATCTGCAGGACAAACATGTTAGTCTCCAATGCCCTCTTTTTCCAGACACTCCCCAGAAGTGCAAAATTCACTGGAGTTTATTCAATTCCAAACAGCGTTATAGAGCAAGCAATGTTTCAGCGGACGGTCTTTGTCAAGCATGAGAGGCAATGGAACGTAGCCTGCTCTTTAACACTGTTTGAAATGGATTAAACTGCACTGAATTCTGCACTTTATACTTTGGTGAGCTACGGTTTTCCTTGGACATAAGTAGGTAAGTAGCTATTCTGGTAGGTAAAGATATGGAGGTCAGTTCATAGGTAGGTAGCAAGGTAGGTAAATGGATAGCTATTTAGGTAGGTAGGCACCTGGGTAGATAGGTAGGTAGTTTTTATATTTTTATTTTTTTATTTTTTTATTTTGTTCTGTTCATTTTGGTTATTATTTTTGACATTAGACACCAGGTAGGTCCAAATGTCCCTGACTGTGTGATCTTATGTGTGGTTTATGGACCAAGAGGGTCCTAGGGTGGTCGGCGTAACCGGGTGCTGTGACCGCACACCTTCATACGAAGTGTGGAGATGTGGGTCGCGTGCACACTGTGCGTTTCTGGCCTCCGAAAGCCGGATGCTGGCGATACACATAAGTGCAGACCTCCTGAGTGTGTATGATACGATGGCTGCAGGGGACTAGGACCTTATACCGCCACCTGGTAGTCGTATTTGTAGAGATTTACTGTTTTCTCAGTTTATTCCCTTTTGAGATATGAGAGGCTGGTTTCCCACACTCAAGATGGCGCAGGTCGTCTCGTGGCGATGTGCGCATGCGTTGGATTTCGCGGCGCGTCGCCATGGACACCTGGACGCCATCCGCTGATTGGCCTAGATCTACTTGCCACACGAGACGCTCTTAGAACGAGGCGCGCAGGCGCTGTTGTTACTTCCTGATGCCGAATACTGCAATAGCGTGGATATACTTTGTCATCCGGTGAGTGTGTGTTCCCCCACCTTTTTAACCCTGTATGTCTGATTACACATGTGTGTCACTTTATTCATTAAACACAATTAGTGTTTATCCTAATGTATTTATTACACTGTATTGTGTATAAGTCTCACTTTTGTATTTTTTTTGGTTTTGTATTTTATTACTTATGTGCATATATTTTTTGGATTGTTTACACTATGCATTTGCACTTTATTTAATGATTGGTTTTGCACATTAATTGGTACCATTTGTAATTGGTGCCTCTATAAAGATATGGTTAGCACTGGTTGTGTGATGCTTGAGAAAGGTCAGGTTGAGCTGACTGAAACGTCGCTGTTGTAATGACACCTTTTATGGAATAAAAACACATATTTTTTCATGAACTTTGGTGCTGTGGACAAGATTTTTCTTCTGTTCTCTAGGTAGGTAGTTAGCTAGTTAGGTTGCTATGTAGGTAAGTAGCTATGTAGGTAGGTAGCTATATAAGTAGGTTGCCAGTTGGCTAAGTAGGTGGGTATGTAGCCAGGAAATGAATAAGGTAGGTAGCCAGGCAGGTAATTGTGTAGGTAGCCAGGTAGGCAAGTAGCCAGTGCTCTTTCACATCCAAATCATCATCCCCCTCCCTGTCACCTGCACCTCCTTCCCCCCGTCACTTGCACCCCTTCCCCCTGTCACTTACACCCCATCACTTGCAACTCCCATCAACACTTGCACCCTGCTTCCCCATCATCACTTGCACCCCCCATCATCACTTGCACCCCTCATCATTACTTGCACCCTTCTTTCCCCATCATCACTTGCACCCCCCTTTCCCTCCTATCATCACTTGCACCCCCCATCATCACCCTCACCCCCATCATCACTTGCACCCCCCATCATCACTTGAAACCCCATCATCACTTGCACCCCCCATCATCAATCATCACTTGCAAACCCCCCCATCATCACTTGCAACCCCCCATCATCACTTGCACCCCAGCATCACTTGCACCCCCACATCATCACTTGCACCCCCCATCATCACTTGCAACCCTCTCCCATCATCACTTGCAACCCCCTCCCATCATCACTTGCAACCCCCAATCATCACTTTCACCCCCAATCATCACTTGCATCCCCCAATCACAACTTGCACCCCACATCATCACTTGCAACCCCCTCCCATCATCACTTGCACCCCCACATCATCACTTGCACACACCCCAACGCTTCCCACCTCCCCACTCCCGTCACCTTCCCTCCGCTGATTTAAAGAAAAACCATTTACTCACCTATATCGCAGGCAGGGATCCCCTGGGCAGCACAAGCTGGCTGCGTTCTTCTCCCACTACAGTGCAGGTGCCGATGAGTGACGTCATTGGCGCCTGCGCTGTGTGTGGGCAGAGGTCACAGGTCTCCTCTCAGTGAAGTCGCAGGTCCTGCAGCTCACACTGAGAGGAAGCTTTAACTGTGGGGGCGTGTGCGCACACAGCTTAAAGGGGTACTCCTGTGGAAAACTTTTTTTAAAAAATCAACTGGTGCCAGAAAGTTGAGCAGATTTGTAACTTACTTCTATTAAAAAATCTTGATCATTCCAGTATTGATTAGGGGCTATATACTACAGAAGAAATGCTTTTCTTTTTGGATTTCTTTGATGTCATGACCACAGTGCTCTCTGCTGAACTCTGCTGTCCATTTTTGGAACTGTCCAGAGCAGGAGAAAATCCCCATCGCAAACATATGCTGCTCTGGACAGTTCCTAAAATGGACAGCTCCTAAAATGGACAGCAGAGGTCAGCAGAGAGCACTGTGGTCATGACATCAGAGAAATCCCCAAAAAAAGCATTTCCTCAGTAGTATACAGCCCATAAAATGTATTGGAAGGATTAAGATTTTTTAAATAGAAGTAATTTAAAAATCTAAATAAATTGATATGGGTAGCTCACAGAAAAGATATACAAGGTTAACTATTAAATATTCTCACACCCAAAGAGAATCAATGAAGAAAAGGTTATGCAAACAATGGATTACTCAATCCTCAGCATAACCACTCCAAAAAAGACTGTACAGTGGATATGTGGTCTAGTATGGAAAAGAATTGCAAACTTCCAGACCAATATAATAATTTAAATTGTTTAATACTAAAAGATTAGACAATATTAGACAATGTTAAAATTGTGAAAAATAAATCAAAAGAAATGCAGCCACAGGGCCCTACGGCTGCATATTGATTTAAATAGAGAATATTATATAAATGTTATCACCGATTGAACCTTGGAGAGTATAACTATATGGATAGTAGTATTTTCACTATAATCGGTCATGTAAACAGTGTTTGAGTATGCATATGCTACACAATGTAACAAAATAAAAATGTAACAGAAAAAAAATAGCAATATGTCTAGATGAATAGTTCAAACAACTGTAGTAGTGATAGACCTGTAAAGGAAAAAAGTAATGTCCTCTGTAGATATCAGCGTCCGTTCCGGAGGGATAGAAATAAAATTAAATTGAATACATAATGAATGTAATGTCCAACAATGTGGATTCTGTGCGGGGGATATTGAGCACCTGTGGCAAGATGGCAAATAACTGGAAGTGTGGCCAGGAGGACCTGCTGTGCCGGGATGTAAAGACAGATGTCACGGTTCGGCTGGCAGGAGGTGGATCCTCTGTGCCAGAGAGGGATTGGCGTGGACCGTGCTAGTGGACCGGTTCTAAGTTACTACTGGTATTCACCAGAGCCCGCCGCAAAGCGGGATGGTCTTGCAGCGGCGGTAGTAACCAGGTCGTATCCACTAGCAACGGCTCAACCTCTCTGACTGCTGAAGATAGGCGTGGTACAAGGGAGTAGACAAGAGCAAGGTCGGACGTAGCAGAAGGTCGGTGCAGGCAGCAAGGATCGTAGTCAGGGGCAACGGTAGGAGGTCTGGAACACAGGCTAGGAACACACAAGGAAACGCTTTCACTGGCACAATGGCAACAAGATCCGGCGAGGGAGTGCAGGGGAAGTGAGGTATAAATAAGGAGTGCACAGGTGAACACACTGATTAAGCCAACTGCGCCAATCAACGGCGCAGTGGCCCTTTAAATCGCAGAGACCCGGCGCGCGCGCGCCCTAAGGAGCGGGGCCGCGCGCGCCGGGACAGGACCGACAGAGAGCGAGTCAGGTACGGGAGCCGGGGTGCGCATCGCGAGCGGGCGCCACCCGCATCGCGAATCGCATCCCGGCTGGGAGAGGTATCGCAGCGCACCCGGTCAGCAGATCTGACCGGGGCGCTGCAGTTGCGAGGATGTTGCGAGCGCTCCGGGGAGGAGCGGGGACCCGGAGCGCTCGGCGTAACAACAGTCACAGGCACTGATGGGCCACTCACCCACTCCGCGATGGAACCGGACCGATGATCGTTCTGCTCAAGCTAAGAACGGCTGGAGCACCGGTAAGTGCAACCGCCGCCGCGAGCTCCCAGCGTCTGATGTTGCGGGTGGGTGGTCAGGTGTCTGGCAGTCAGCTGATCAGATGGATTCGGCCTACTTCACAGTGATCTGATGATTGCGGCAACACTTGAGCGCTTGTGTGAATGGCAGCCAATAGATGGTCCCCGCACAGGTGAATCCTCACAATGTGAACGCCAGAAGGTAAGTCCAGTGATCCGATATAGCCGTTGATTGGCAAGCTGTAATGTCCCTTATGGAAACAGGTCCCAAATGTTAGGGTGGAAATAAGTAAATCCAATTATCCGGCAGTATAAATGAAACCAATAGTCCGGCAAAAAAGAATGGACAAAGATTCTAGGGGTTGAGTTGTTCCCCAAAATGGTTTTAGAACTTAACCAATGTCTCTCCAAGGTAAAAATCAAAACCGCTTAATCTGTATATGTGGGAATAACATAAAATAATTTCTTTATTTTCTTTATTTTATTTAATTTATGCTATTCCCGCATATACAGATCAAGCGGTTTTGATTTTACCTTGGAGAGACATTGGTTACGTTTTAAAACCATTGTGTGCAACAATTCAACCCCTAGAATCTTTGGACAGTACATTCATTATTTATTCAATTTTATTTTATTTTTATCCCTCCGGAACGGACGCTGATATCTACAGAGGACATTACTTTTTTCACAGGTCTATCACTGCTACAGTTGTTTGAACTATTCATCCAGACATATTGCTAGTTTTTTTCTGTTACATTTTTATTTTGTTACATTGTGTAGCATATGCATACTCAAACACTGTTTACATGATCGATTATCGTGAAAATACTACTATCCATATAGTTATACTCTCCAAGGTTCAATTGGTGATAACATTTATATAATACCGTATATACTCGAGTATAAGCCGACCCGAATATAAGCCGAGGCCCCTAATTTCACCCCAAAATCCCAGGAAAAGTTATTGACTCGACTATAAGCCTAGGGTGGGAAATACATCATCCCCCCTTGTCATCATCCAGACCCCCGTCATCATCCAACACCCCCCTGCATCACCCCCTTGTCATCATCCCACACCCCCCCTTCATCATCCCCTTGTCATCATCCCCTCCCCCCCTTCATCATCCCCTTGTCATCAGCCCCCCCCCCTTCATCATCACCACATGTCAATGTCTGATACAGTGGTCTTCAACCTGCGGACCGCCAGATGTTTCAAAACTACAACTCCCAGCAAGCCCAGACAGCCATCGGCTGTCCGGGCTTGCTGGGAGTTGTAGTTTTGAAACATCTGGAGGTCCGCAGGTTGAAGACCACTGCAGCCTTCGACATCATCCAGCCCCCCACTTACCCCCTTTAGTTCTGTACTCACCTCCGCTCGGCGGGACGCTAGGGTGCGCTGGTCCGGGCCATCTATGCTGCAGGACCATCCGGTGGGGAGGGATAGTTGTTCCGGTCTGTCCATCTTCACCGGGGGGCCTCTTCTCCACGCTTTGGGCCCGGAATAGAGGCGTTGCCTTGACGACAACGCACAGGGACGTTGCTAATGAACTGTGCGTCGTCGTCAAGGCAACGTGACTATTCCGGGGCCGGGCCCGAAGTGCGGAGAAGAGGCCCCCCCGGTGAAGATGGTCAGCCCGGAACGACTATCCCTCCCCACCGGACGGTCCTGCAGCACCGGACCAGCACAGCCTAACGTCCTGCCGAGCGGAGGTGAGTACAAAACTAAAGGGGGTGAGAGGGTGTGCGTGTGGGGGGGGGGGGGGGGGGAGGGTGGCTGGATGATGTAGAAGGCCGCAGTGGTCTTCAACCTGCGAACCTCCAGAGGTTTCAAAACTACAACTCCCAGCAAGCCCGGACAGCCGATGGCTGCCCGGCTTGCTGGGAGTTGTAGTTTTGAAACATCTGGAGGTCCGCAGGTTGAAGACCATTGAGGGCGGAGAGTTCACTCGAGTATAAGCCGAGGGGGGTGTTTTCAGCACGAAAAATCGTGTTGAAAAACTCGGCTTATACTCGAGTATATACGGTAATCTCTATTTAAATCAATATGCAACCGTAGGGCCCTGCGGCTGCATTTCTTTTGATTTATTTTTCACAATTTTAACATTGTCTAATCTTTTAGTATTAAAGAATTTTAATTATTATATTGGTCTGGAAGTTTACAATTCTTTCCCATACTAGACCACATATCCACTGTACAGTCTTTTTTGGAGTGGTTATGCTGATGACTGAGTAATCATTTTTTGGCATAATTTACAAATCTGTTACAAATCTTTCTGGCACCAGTGCTCGCTCACCCGGGGATCTGGGACAAGTGTCCTTGATCCCCATTAGTGGAGCAAGCGCCTCTCCGACCGGAGCAAGCCCCGCGTGCCACTCAAAAGCACCCCGCGTGCCATGAGTGCCATGCGTGCCGGGGGTTGCCAACCCCTGGTCTAATCCAAAATCATTTTAACAAAAGCATATGACTCAAGAAGTGTACTAGTCTAAAATTAAATGTAACATCTCTACCCTTCAAAATTTTACATTTTGCAAAGGATAGTGGATAGTTCTCAAAATGTACGGTACTTTAATTTTCATGAAAAATAATGCAAAATCTTTTGGCAGAAAATAGCATTTTCTAATTTTAACATATTACTTC
Source organism: Hyla sarda (assembly GCF_029499605.1). Classification (NCBI taxonomy): domain Eukaryota; kingdom Metazoa; phylum Chordata; class Amphibia; order Anura; family Hylidae; genus Hyla; species Hyla sarda. The sequence goes on along the minus strand of NC_079190.1, from coordinate 286,238,811 downwards.
TCGGTTATCTCTCGGAATCACTCGGAGTTTGTGTGACACAATTGAATAGTGCGACAGAAAAAAAAATGCGACAGATTAGTAAATAAGCCAGAATAAAAAGACGAGTGATATTGAAATCACTCCAGAATAAACACTCCACTTTTAGTAAATCGGGGCCAATGTTTCCCAACCAGTGTTCCTCCAGTTGTTGAAAAACTACAACTCCCAGCATGCCCAGACAGCCGAAGAGCATGTTAGGAGTTGTAGTTATGCAACAACTGGAGGAGAACAGTTTGGAGACCACTGTGTAGTGGTCTTCAAACTGTAGCCCTCCAGATGTTGCAAAACTTCAACTACAAGCATGCCCAGACTGCCCAGGCATGCTGGGAGTTGTAGTTTGGCAACATCTGAAGGGCCAGATGTTACAGAACTACAACTCCCAGCATGCCTGGCAACATCTGGAAGGGCACTCATTGGAAACCCCTGCACAGTGGTGTCCAAACCGTGGCCCTCAGGATGTTGCTAAACTACCACTCCCAGCATGCCCAGACAGCCAAAGACTGGAGTTGTAGTTTTGAAATTCCTAGAAGCAGCAGTGAAGATCACTTCACAGCGATGTTCACTGCTGCCTCTGACATTGCCGCCGCTGCATCCACTTGCCTGCACCTACTTTCTGCTGCCGGTCCCCAGTCCAGGTATCTGCCACCAGTCCCCCCCCGCATCAACGGCTTCCGCAGCCATCGCCCCCAACTTCCCCCACTCTGCCCGAACTTCTAGGGGTGGGCAGAGTGGGGGAAATGAATTTTAACCCCCCCCCGCACATGCCCTGCGATTCGCAGCACATAGGAGGAGGGGACACCCCTGCCACCTCGCTCCTATCCTTTAGGATCCCTATTTTTCGGGCGATCGGGTCACCAGAGACCTGATCAGCCCAGAATCGCCGCAAACCGCTGACCTGACTTGATCGGCAATTTGTGGCGATCACCGACATGGGGGGGTCTCAGGACCCCCAGGGGTTTGCATGGGTTGCCTGCTGAACGATTTCAGCAGGCATCTCGGTCCAGTCCCCGCCCGGCAAGCGGCGGGGACCAGAATTCCAATGAGTGTACAGGTATGCCCTGGGTCCTTAAGGGGTTAAAACTAGGTATAAAAGGGAGCCCACTTTAGCTCGGGCACTCAAGCCTGACTTAAAGATGCAGATGGTATAGGGGATAGTCATAGAACATGTATATAAAACAATATTTATTGGCAGTTAAAATAGCTTGAATACGTGGAAATTTAGGTCTGTACATGGAACAATAGAGCTTCTCAGCCTCCTGTCCAGACATAATTCCCCCTCTTTTCTTCAGTCATGGGTGCAAAATCTAGGAACAACACAGGAAAGCCAAATTTCATGAATTGCAGCTGGAAAGTTACATTTAAGAACATAATATTGGTCTGTGGTCCCAAGGAATAATTCTAAATAATTGCAGTGATCTGCAGTTGATTTATGGGTTAATTAATATTATCCTCCCTGACCTGTGAATATTTTGGAATATACAAGTTATTATATAATTTCTGTGATTATGACTATGACTATGTTCAGTTAGAAATTAGGACTTTTTCAGACATATTTGGACATTATCTCAGTATATCTAGGCCAAAACCAGGAGTGGGGATCCCAAACACAGAAGTAAATGTGTTAATAACATTGTTCTTTTTGTGTTCTAGTGGGACTGAAGGGAGTCATAATAATATCTGTAAAGGTCTTATGTGGTAAAAGGATTAATTTGGGATGAACGAATCGAATCGTTACGAATTTCAGGAAAAATTTGATTTGCAACAAATGCGAATGTCACCGCAATTCGATTGCGGGAATCGCTTCATTAAACTCCATTTAGTGTAGTCAAGGCTCCAGGGCATCTAAAATGGTGGATCCACATGTTAGGATATGGGGCAAGGAATCCTGGGAAGGTGGGAACAAGGGTAGGCGGGATGACCCTGAATCACATACAGCATGTCATCCCTGTGATGTCACAGCCCTATGTAATTGGCAGCCATCTTGTGGCCAGTCACTTCATCCTTTAATTGCAGAGAGAGAACAGCGCTCTGTGTTGCACAGAAAGGATTTTTCCAGCAGCGATTCCCCTCCCAGTCACATCAGCGTTCTGTTGCACAAAGAGAGGGACAGAGAGCTGTGTGTGTTTCACAGAAAGCATTTTTACAGCAGCGATTCCCCTCCCAGTCACTACAGCGTTCCATTGCAGAGAGGGACAGAGAGCAGTGTGTTGCACAGAACAGCAGCGATACACCTCAAGCCCAAATCCTGCCTAGAAGCACTGATAGGGAAGGGAGTGAGACTGAGAAATAAAATGAAATTTTGGGTGTAGTACACAGCGACTGTGTGCTGCAACACTGGTGTGTACTGCTTGTGTTGTACACAAATACTTTTTAAGTGTTCTGGAGCACATTTTTCTCCACTCATAAGTGCATACCACATACGTACATTTAAGTGGTGTACTATTTTGTTCCTGTTAAAGTCTTAACGGCCTAGATGCTGTGAAAAGTCAGCCAAAAGTACACACCGACTGGTGTTGTTCACAAATACTTTTTTAAGCTTACCGGAGCGCATTGTCCTCCCTTCATCAGTGCAAACCCCGTACGAACATCTAAGTGGTGTACTATTTTGTTCCAGTTAAAGTCTTAAGGGCCTAGATACTGTGAAAGGCCAGGCAAAAGTACACACCGGCTGGTATTGTACACAAATACTGATTTAAGCGTACTGGAGTGCATTGTCCTCCCCATAAGTGCATACCACATACGTACATCTAAATGGTGTACTATTTTGTTCCTGTTAAAGTCTTAAGGGCCTAGATACTGTGAAAGGCCAGCAAAAAGTACACACGGCTGGTGTTGTACACAAATACTATTTTAAGCGTTGTGGAGCGATTTGTACTCCCCTCGTATATGCACTAAGTATGTCGTGCAGAGAAGTGCCAGGACGTGCACAGCGGAGGCCTAAATTCATCAGACAAAAGTCGCAGCAGACTAGGGGCGAGTGGCAGCAGGAATCTCAGTGAGAGGCCTGAGCTCCTGGTATCAGCTAGCGGTCGTGTCTCGACCAGCAGCCTATCAGCCATCATCGGTTGGTTAACACGGTCATCCACTTCATCACAAGTGACATCTGACACCCCCAGTCAACAGTCGGTGGGTTCCTCAGACACAACCCTCAGTTGGTATGGCCCGGGAGCAATCCCTGTCCTCCCATTACCTCTGTCCTTTGCTGTACCCTCCCCCACAGTAGTATCTTATGCTGTGGGTTCAGCTCCAATATTTAGTGAGGATGATCTAAAGGACAGTCAGCAGCTAATGTCGCTCCAGATACTCCTGCTCCTTATACTTCGAGTCAGTCATTCCACCAGCAATCCATCGGCAAAGCCATGTCCAAGAGACAACAGTATGCACCCACTCATCCAACGGCGCAGAAGCTGAATGTGCTCCTGTCTAAGTCGCTCGTGCTGAAGTCTCTCCCTTTTCAAGTGGTGGACTCTGCACCTTTCAGAGAACTGATGGCCTGTGCCGAGCCGAGGTGGAGAGTCCCAAGCCGTCATTTCTTTGTGAAGAAGGCAGTACCAGCCCTGCACAATTTTGTGGAACAGAAGGTGGGGCAGTCCTTGAGCCTGTCGGTGTGTACCAAAGTGCACTGCAGCGCCGACATGTGGAGCTGTAACTACTGTCAGGGACAATACATGTCCTTTATGGCCCACTGGGTGAATGTGGTTTCTGCACAGCCACAACACCAACTTGGACAGGTCACGTCACTTCCACCTCCACGCTCTCAGGCCGTTGGTCCTGTGACTGTGTGAGTGTGCGACTCCACCTTCTCATCCTCCACCGTGTCCTCAGCTTCCACTGCACGACAAGTCTCAGTGCCCCTCCAGCATACCATGTGTGCAGGGCACGGCGGTGTCATGCTGTTCTTCACATGGTTTGCCTTGGCGAATGGAGTCACACAGTGGTGGAACTGTTAAAAGTCATTCATGAAGAAATCGAATCATGGCTTACTCCATGAAAACTGGAAATGGGAACCATGGTGACTGACAATGGGAAGAACATCTTGTCTGCGCTGCGACAAGGAAGCCTGAGACATGCGCACTGTATGGCACACGTGTTTAATCTGGTTGTCAAGTGGTTCATGAAGTGTTCCCCCCATCTGCAAGACATCCTAACAATGGGAAGGAAACTTTGAGCTGCAGCGACAGAATGGCATCCCCCAACATAGTCTGATTTGCGATGTTTCCTCACGTTGGAATTCCACCCTCCATATGTTGGACCGACAATACGAACAGAGAAAAGCCATCACAGATTTCTTGATGATCCAAGGGGGGATTCCCCTGTGTAACTTCAAACTTAACCAGTGGCAGCTCATACGTGACACCTGTCGTTTGCTCTGGTCGTTTGAGGAAGCCACCTTATTAGTCACCAGGATTACGGGATGAACACCGTCATTCCACTGCTTCATTTACTACAACACATGTTGGAAACGATGGCTGGTCAGGGTACTGGAGACATGGTGCCTACATCTCATGGCCACATGAGCGATGTGGGGGCTGAACTGGAGGAGGAGGAGGAGGGGGAGGGGCACAGTTGAGCACAGATTTCGCGAGATGGGCGGTTTTTCCAGTCATCTGACAGGAGAGGAGTAGGAGCGGCTAGAGGAGCTAGAGGGTTATGAGGAAGGCGAGACAGAGGACCCAGACACACCGTGGCAGTATGCAGTGGAGATGGAGGCAGGGAGTCCCTTCGAGTCACTTGCACAAATGGCATGATGCATGTTCACTTGCTTGCGTAGTGACCAATGAATTGTCACCATTCTGTCATTGACTTCTGGCTCTCCACCGTATTGGACCCACGCTACCGGCACAAAATTGGGGCCTTTTTTACAGCCACTGAGAGGGAGGGCAAACTGACCTACTACAGAGACATCCTACGTAGTCAGTTGGCTGATGCCTATCTGCGCCATCGTCCATTCTCTTGCTGGTCTGACTCAGGGGGCCCTCTGCGCTCACCTTCCACTGCCATGGCTGCTGGAGAGGGGTGGGGTGGCAGGAGCAGTACCAGCTCCATCAACAGCAGCCTGAGTCTACAGTCGCTGAGGAGTAGCTTTCTTCACCCGCATAATGAAGCAACTCATCCACAGCAGGTAGACCTGGAGCAGGACCTGAACCAGCAGGTGGTGGCATACCTTGACATGACCGTGCCAACACACCTTCAAGATCCGCTGGACATCTGGGCAGCCAAACTTAATTTGTGGCCGCAACTAGCAGAGTTTGCCCTAGAAAAGCTGTCCTGCCCTGCCAGTAGTGTGCCATCAGAGTGGGTGTTTAGTGCAGCAGGGGCCATAGTAACCCCAAGGAGAACTCATCTGTCCACAAAAAATGTGGAGAGACTGACCTTTGTGAAGATGAATCAGGGATGGATCAGCCAGGATTTTCACCCAGCAATTCCTGATGCATCAGAGTAGACTGACCATGGTGCCACACCAACACTTCACAAATGTGGATAGTGCTAAACATATTTAAGGCTGCTCCCCAGGTACAGACATTACTCCACATCAGACCACAAGTAAGTATTGAGGATATGCATTATGTAAAACGTAACTTTTAATAATATGCTTAGGATAAAATATATGGACTCAAATTTTTTTTTTTAAACAAACAAAAGGTAAGGTGTGCAAAAATACCATGTGCCACCTACACCACCAAGTATTGATGTGATGCAAAGACCTCTAAAAGGTGGAAGGGAACAACCTATGCTCCATAGTAACCGGTGGGGGTAAAAACTTCCTCTGTAAGGCCCTACTCTCGCATTATTAATTCCGTTCTTGGCAAGTGTTACTCGCCCTAAAAAGGGCGTCACCACACAGGAACCTCCCCCTATTTCCCCATACAAACACTGCCATTTCCCAGTTTTTTTTGGTGGAAATAGAGTTTCCCATGTGGGGCCGCCCTTTTTGAGTAACAATTGCCAAGAAGGGAATTAATAGGCCTTACAAGGCAAGTTTTTACTCCCACCTGTTGCAATGGACAATACATTGCTCCCTTCCACCTTTTCTAGGAAAGTGTTACTCGTCTTAAAAAGTACGGTCCCACACAGGAACCAATCCCTATTTCTATCTAAAAACCCTGGGAAATGGCAGTGTTTGTAGGTGTAAATAGGATGAGGTTCCTGTGTGGGGTCGCCCTTTTTAGGGTGAGTAACACTTGCCAAGAAGGGAATTAATAATGCGAGAGTAGGGCCTTACAGGGGAAGTTTTTACCCCTACCGGTTACAATGGACCATTTGTTGTTCCCTTCCACCTTTTAGAGGTCTTTGCATCACATCAATGCTTGGTGGTGTAGGTGCCACATGGTGTTTTTTGCACACCTTTTCTTTTGTTTGATTAAAAAATATATATTTGGGTTCATATATTGTATTCGAAACATATTATTAAAAGTTAAGTTTTACGTAATGCATATCCTCAATAGTTACTTTTGCACACTAACACTTTTATAAAAGAGACTATTTTCTTCTGCCTACCTGCCTCAGCTATTATTCTGATCCTGCCACTGGCCTGATGCCACACATCTGATGCCAAGTTCTCCTTTTTTCACCCACCTTTGTCACCGAATAACCCACCTTTGTCACCCACTTTTGTCACCGGTGCTACCCACTGCACCACTCTGTCACTGGGTCACTTTCAGGACTCCTGATGCTGTTGCTGCCACCTCCAGGCTGTCTCATTCTGCCACCATATGTTCTCCTCATGCTGATGCCAGCTCCAGGCTGTCTCATTCTGCCACCAAATGTTCTCCTCATGCTGCTGCCACCTCCAGGCAGTGTCATTCTGCCACTATATGGTCTCCTCATGCTGCTGCCACCTCTACGCTGTGTCATTCAGCCGCTATATGGTCTCCTCATGCTTCCGCCACCTCCAGGCTGTGTCATACAGCCATTATATGTTATGCAGGCTGTGTCATTAAGCCACTATATGGTCTCCTCATGCTGCTACCAACTCAAGCCTGTGTCATTAAGCCACTATATGGTCTCTTCATGCTGCCACCAACTCCAGGATGTGTCAATCAGCCACTATATGGTGTCCTCATGCTGCTGCCACCTCTACGCTGTGTCATTCAGCCGCTATATGGTCTCTTCATGCTTCCGCCACCTCCAGGCTGTGTCATACAGCCATTATATGTTATCCAGGCTTTGTCATTAAGCCACTATATGGTCTCTTCATGCTGCCACCCACTCCAGGCTGTGTGATTCAGCCACTATATGGTAACCTCCAGGCTGTGTCATTCTGCCACTATATGGTCTCCTCATCTTGCCGCCACCTCCATGCTGTTTCATTCTGCCACTATAGGGTCTCCTCATGCTGCCGCCACCTCCATGCTGTGTCATTCAGCCACTATATGGTCTCCTCATGCTTCTGCCACCTCCAGGCTGTGCCATTCAGCCACTATATGTTCTCCAGGCTGTGTCATTAAGCCCCTATATGGTCTCCTTATGCTGCCGCCAACTCCAGGCTGTGTTATTCAGCCACTATATGGTCTCCTCATGCTGCTGCCAACTCCAGGCTGTGTTATTCAGCCACTATATGGTCTCCTCATGCTGCCGCCACCTCCATGTTGTGTCATTCAGCAACTATATGATCTCCTCATGCTGCTGCCACCACCACACTGTGTCATTCATTATGCTTACGGCACTCCAGGCTGTGTCATTCAGCCACTATATGGTCTCCTCATGCTGCTGCCAACTCCAGGATGTTTCATTCAGCCACTATATGTTCTCCCCATGCTGCTGCCACCTCCATGTTGTGTCATTCAGCAACTATAGGATCTCCTCATGCTGCTGCCACCTCCACACTGTGTCATTCCTTATGCTTACGGCACTACATGCTGTGTTATTCAGCCACTATATGGTCTCCTCATGCTGCCGCCAACTCCAGGCTGTGTTATTCAGCCACTATATGGTCTCCTCATGCTGCCGCCACCTCCATGTTGTGTCCTTCAGCAACTATATGATCTCCTCATGCTGCTGCCGCCACCACACTGTGTCATTCATTATGCTTACGGCACTCCAGGCTGTGTCAATCAGCCACTATATGGTCTCCTCATGCTGCCGCCAACTCCAGGATGTGTCATTCAGCCACTATATGTTCTCCACATGCTGCTGCCACCTCCATGTTGTGTAATTCAGCGACTATATGATCTCCTCTTGCTGCTTCCACTTCCATACTGTGTCATTCCTTATGCTTCTGCCACTCCAGACTGTGTCATTAAGCCACTATATGGTCTCCTTATGCTGCTGCCAACTCCAGGATGTTTCATTCAGCAACTATATGTTCTCCCCATGTGGCCGCCACATCCATGTTGTGTCATTCAGCAACTATATGATCTCCTCATGCTGCTGCCACCTCCACACTGTGTCATTCCTTATGCTTCCGCCACTCCAGGCTGTGTCATTCAGCCACTAGATGTTCTCCTCATGCTCCCGACAACACCAGGCTTTGTCATTCAGCCGCTATATGGTCTCCTCATGCTGCCGCCAACTCCAGAATGTGTCATTCAGCCACTATTTGTTCTCCCCATGCTGCCGCCACCTTCATGTTTTGTCATTCGGCGACTATATGATCTCCTATGCTGTTGCCACCTCCACACTGTGTCATTCCTTATGCTTCCGCCACTCCAAGCTCTGTCACTCAGCCATAATATGTTCTCCTTATGCTGCCGCCAGCTCCAAGCTGTGTTATTCAGCCACTATATGGTTTCCTCATGCTGCCACCACCTCCATGCTGTGTCATTCAGCTACTATATGCTCTCCTCATGCTTCCGCCACCTCCAGGCTGTGTCATTCAGACACTATATGCTCTCCAGGCTATGTCATTAAGCCACTATATGGTCTCCTCATGCTGCCGCCAACTCCAGGCTGTGTCATTCAGCCACTGCATGGTCTCCTCATGCTGCCACCAACTCCAGGCTGTGTCATTCAGCCACTATATGGACTCCTCAAGCTGCCGACAACTCCAGGCTGTGTCATTCAGCCACTATATGTTCTCCTCATACTGCTGGTCAACTCCAAGCTGTGTGATTAAGCCACTATATGGTGTCCTCATGCTGCCTCCTACTCCAGGCTGTGTCATTAAGCCATTATATGTTCCCCCATGCTGCTGCCACCTCCACACTGTGTCATTCAGCCACTATATTTTCTCCTCATGCTGCGGCCACCTCCACGCTGTGTCATTCCTCATGCTTCTGTAACTTCAGGCTGTGTCATTCAGCCACTATATAGTCTCCTCTTGTTGCCGCCACCTCCAGGCTGTGTCATTCAGCCACTATATGTTCTCCTCATGCTGCCACCAACTCCTGGCTGTGTCATTTAGCCAGTATATGGTCTCCTCATGCTTCCGCCACCTCCAGGCTGTGTCCTTCTTTTTATAAAAATGTATTGCAGCCAGCCTTTTTATGCGCACTATTATGTATTCTATGTGCACCGAGTGGCACCGCTTACACCATGCGATATTTCAGGAGTCCCGGCTCCATCTAATAGCATCCTAGTTTGCTTAATTATTTAGAAGCTCTATCTGTTGAACTAAAGTATTCATGTGCACTTATCATTTTTCCAAGTTATTATTGTCATTATTTATCTCTTTGAAAGTACCCTATTCCTTGTGCGCATAAGGACTTTTAACTAATTTGACAGCAGAATATTAGAATGTATCATGTATCTTGCACATATTCGACTTATCGTTCTTAGCATGAAATCCAATATATTTTATCTTATTGTCACTCTATGTGCACATATAGATATACGTCTTACTGCTACATTGAGCACACGAACCTCTTAAATGGAATGACGCATCCTAGACATTAATATATCCTGTGCTAAATCTGCATACATGTTAATGCTGTATATATGTTAATTTTGGATTTTTGATTTTCACTGTATTCTATAGGTCTTTCATGTCATTACTACATTCTGCCCTTTTTAAGCATATCGTATGTGTATCAATGCGGTCTTATAGCAGCATAAATAGCCTTTTGCATGCTACCGCACATACACTGCTCCCACTATGCGTTCTTCTCTTACCTTTTCAAATTGAGGATGTACAGGATAGCCCTTGTTCAGTCCGTGTTTTACTGGTGATCCTATGTCCAGCTCACGGTTTACTGATGACTCTACCTATCTCCACTACCGCAAATCTGACCACTGTCACTTTAAGCATTAATAACTGCTTTTACTTATAAATAAAGCTTTTACTTATAAATTTGATTCTGAGATTGTTTTTTTCATGACATATTCTACTTTATGGTAGTGGTAAATTTTCGTCAATACTTGTATCATTTCTTGGTGAAAATTCAAAAATTTGATGAAAAATTAGAAAATTTTGCATTTTTCTAACTTTGAAGCTCTCTGCTTGTAAGGAATATAGACATTCCAAATAAATTATATATTGATTCACATATACAATATGTCTACTTTATATTTGTATCATAAAGTTGACATGTTTTTACTTTTGGAAGACATCAGAGGGCTTCAAAGTTCAGCAGCAATTTTCCAATTTTTCACAAAATTTTCAAAATCGGAATTTTTCAGGGAACAGTTCAGTTTTGAAGTGGATTTGAAGGGCCTTCATATTAGAAATACCCCACAAATTAACCAATTATTAAATCTGCACCCCTCAAAGTATCCAAAATGACATTCAGTAAGTGTGTTAACCCTTTAGGTGTTTCACAGGAATGGCAGCAAAGCGAAGCAGAAAATTCAAAATCTTCATTTTTTACACTCGCATGTTCTTGTAGGCCCAGTTTTTGAATTTTTACAAGGGGTAATAGGAGAAAAAGCTCCCCAAAATTTGTAACCCAATTTCTCTCGAGTAAGGAAATACCTCATATGTGTATGTCAAGTGTTTGGCGGGCGCAGTAGAGGGCTTAGAAGGGAAGGAGCAACAATGGGATTTTGGAGAGTGAATTATGCTGAAATGGTTTTTGGGGGGCAGGTCACATTTAGAAAGCCCCTATGATGCCAGAACAGCAGAAACCCCCACATGGCATACCATTATGGAAACTACACCCCTCAAGGCACGTAACAAGGGGTCCAGTGAGCCTTAACACCCCACAGATGTTTGACGACTTTTCATTAAAATCGGATGTGTAAATGAAAAAAAAAAATTTTCACTAAAGTGCATTTTTCCCCTCAAATTTACCATTTTTAAAAAGGGTAATGGGAGAAAATGCCCCCAAAATTTGTAACCCCATCTCTTCTGAGTATGGAAATACCCCATGTTAGGACGTAAAATGCTCTGTGGGCGAACTACAATGCTCAGAAGAGAAGGAGCGCCATTGAGCTTTTGGAAAGAAAATTCATTTGGAATGGTAGTCAGGGGCCATGTGCGTTTACAAAGCCCCCCGTGGTGCCAGAACAGTGGACCCCCCCCCACATGTGACCCCATTTTGGAAACTACACCCCTCACAGAATTTAATAAGGGGTGCAGTGAGTATTTACACCCCACTGGCGTTTGACAGATCTTTGGAACAGTGGGCTGTGCAAATGCAAAATTAAATTTTTCATTTTCACGGACCACTGTTCCAAAAATCTGTCAGACACCTGTGGGGCGTAAATGCTCACTACACCCCTTAATACATTACATGAGGGGTGTAGTTTCCAAAATGGGGTCACATGGGTGGGGGTCAATTGTTCTGGCACTATGGGGGCTTTGTAAACTTGGCATTCAATTCCGGACAAATTTTCTCTTCAAAATCCCAATGGCGCTCCTTCTCTTCTGAGCATTGTAGTTCGCCCGCAGAGCACTTTACATCCACATATGGGGTATGTTCTTACTCAGAAGAAATTACGTCCACATATTGGGTATTTCCGTACTCAGGAGAAATTACAAATTACAAATTTTGGGGGTCTTTTTTTCCTATTACTGCTTGTGAAAATCAAAAGTATGGGGCCACACGAGCATGTTAGTGTAAATGTTTTTTATTTTTTCATAAGGGGTAAAAGGAGAAAAAGCCCCCCAAAATTTGTAGTGCAATCTCTCCTGAGTACGGAAATATCCGATATGTAGCCCTAAACAGTTTCCTTGAAATACGACAGGGCTCCGAAATGAGAGAGCGCCATGCGCATTTGAGGATTAGATTAGGGATTGCATAGGGGTGGACGCAGGGCCGGATTAACGTAGGGGCTGATGGAGCTGCAGCTCCAGGCCCCTACAGTAAAATAGGCCCAGCCAGCCGCCAAAAAGGCCGCCGAGGAGCGGCCCCCCTCCCTGCCTCTACACTATGCTACATGCTGCAGCAACAGGCAGGGACCTCGGGCGCGGCCTGGGCCCGCCGCTGCCAGCACTATTACCTTCAAATGGCGCGGGCTCTTTAAAAATAATTTCCGGGTTGGATTGACATGCTGCTCTTGTCACTCTCGCGTTGCAGGGGTCAGAGGCTGTGACACGTCATACAGAGGCTTGGCGCAGACGTGCGTGCCTACACGGTGCACGTCTACTCCCATAAGCCCCTGGCCTGTCAATCCAACCCAGAAATGATTTTTAAAGAGCCCGTGCCGTTTGCAGGTAATAGTGCTGGCAGCGGCGGGCCCTTTAAAAATAATTTCCGTGTTGGATTGACAGGCCAGGGGCACCGCGTAGGCACGCACGATTGCGGCAAGCCTCTGTCTGACGTGCCACAGCCTCTGACCCCTGCAACGCGAGAGTGACACGAGCAGCAGCCTTCCTCGCATCCTCACACTGCAGCACCGCCGATCTCCATGAAGGTAAGGAGATCGAGGATCGGGTGCAGGAGAATGAGGACAGGGAACGGGGGGGGGGGGATTGCATTGATGATGAGGTGGAGGGGTGTGCTGGGGGGGCAGTTGCAATGATGAGGAGACTGAGGATGGGGCTGGGGGGGTTGCAATGATGAGGAGACTGAGGATGGGGCTGGGGGGTGGTTGCAATGATGAGGAGACTGAGGATGGGGTGGGGGGGATGCGATGATGAGGAAGAGGGGATGCTGGAGGGTGCAATGATGAGGAGGAGGGTGGAATGATGAGGAGACTGAGGATGGGGTGTGTGTGGGGGGTGCAATGATGATCATGAGGAGGAGGAGGGTGGAATGATGAGGAGACCGATGATGGGGTGTTGGGGGGGGATGGAATGATAATGAGGAGGAGGAGGAGGGGAAGCTGGGGGGCGTGCAATGATGAGGAGACTGAGGATGGGGTGGGGGGGTGCAATGATGATGATAATGATGAGGGGGGAATGATGAGGAGACTGAGGATGGGGTGTGTGGGGGTTGCAATGATGATGATGATGAGGAGGAGGAGGGTGGAATGATGAGGAGACTGAGGATGGGGTGTGGGGGGGGTGCAATGATGATGATGAGGAGGAGGAGGAGGATGAGGAGGAGGGTGGAATGATGAGGAAACTGAGGATGGGGTGTGGGGGGGGGGTGCAATGATGATGATGATGAGGGTGGAATGATGAGGAGACTGAGGATGGGGTATGGGGGGTTCAATGATGATGACGAAGAGTCTGAGGATGAGGTGCGGGGGGGGGGTTTGCAATGATGAGACTGAGGATGGGGGGTTGTGTGGCAGTATTATATGCAGGGGGTACAGTGTGTGGCAGCATTATATTCAGAGGGTACAATGTGTGGCAGTATTATGTTCAGACGTACAGTGTGTGGCAGTATTATATTCAGGGGTACAGTGTGTGGCAGTATTATATTCAGGGGTACAGGGTGTGGCATTAATATATTTAGAGGGTACAGTGTGTGGCAGTATTCTATTCAGGAGGTACAGTGTATGGCAGTAATATATTAAGGGGGTACAGTATGTGGCAATAATATATTTAGAGGGTACAGTGCATGGCAGTATTATATTCAGGGGGTACAGTGTGTGGCAATAATATATTTAGAGGGTACAGTGTATGGCAGTATTATATTCAGGGGGTACAGTGTGTGGAAATATTATATTTAGAGGGTACAGTGGTAGGCAGTATTATATTCAGGGGGTAGAGTGTGTTGCAATAATATATTTAGAGGGTACAGTGCGTGGCAGTATTATATTCAGGTGGTACAGTGTGTGGTAGTATTATATTCAGGGGTACAGTGAGTGGCAATAATATATTTAGAGGGTACAGTGGTAGGCAGTATTATATTCAGGTGGTACAGTATTTGGCAGAATTATAATGTGTTATTATGAATATTGTCTTTATATAGAGGATGAGGATCTGCTGACAATGTAAGGAGCCTATGATGTCCGGGCATCAGACTCTGCAGAGAAGATGGAGCTGGAAGAAGTCCTGGCGTCTGGACCAGATAAAGAAGGAAAGGAAAGACAACAGAGAAGACATCACTCAGGTCACTGATATAATTTTGTGTTCTCCTGACAGTCCCATCAGCTCTGGAGTCACTTGTAAGTTCCGTAGTGATGATGGTTGACAATTTACCCCATTCTGTGGCTCTGCAGCTGTTTCAAAACGGCAACTTCCTTAATTCCTGAGTCTCTTCAGACATGATGGGAGTTGCAGCTTAGCAACAGCTCGAGAGCCACTTGAACCGAGGGGATTGGTGGGGGTCCCAGCAGTCTGACCCCCACCATAAAAATGGGCTGCTTATTTTAAAATGCCCGGGCCTATTTTTGGTCCCTGTCCAGCCCTGCCTGTCAGTCACTTTAATCCCTGTGTATTCTCCTGACTGTGTCCCATCAGTGCTGTAGTCCCTGATATCTTTGTGCGGCCGAGTAATAAAATTGCTTTGCGTTTTCATTTTATATATTATGTAAATATTTTCATAAAAAGGCCCAGAAAAATTCTCAGCACCAGGCCCATGATGCTCTTAATCCGGCCCTGGGTGGACGTAGGGGTATTCTACGCCAGTGATTCTCAAACAGGGTGCCTCCAGCTGTTGCTAAACTCCCAGCATGCCTGGACAGTCAGTGGCTGTCCAGAAATGCTGGGAGTTGTTGTTTTGCAACAGCTGGAGGCTCCATTTTGGAAACACGGCCGTACAATATGTTTTTAATTTTTATTTGGGGGGACAATGTAAGGGGGTGTTTATGTAGTGTTGTACCCTGTATTTTGTGTTTGTGTAGTGTAATATTTTTAGGGTACATTCACACTGGCGTGTTATGGTGAATTTCCCGCTAGGAGTTTGCGCTGCGGTGAAATATTTGCCGCAGCCCAAACTTGAAACAGGAAATTTACTGTAAACCTGACTGTGTGAATGTACCCTGTACATTCACATGGGGGGGCAAACCTCCAGCTGTTTCAAAACTACAACTCCCAGCATGTACTGACAGACCGTGCATGCTGGGAGTTGTACTTTTGCAACAGCTGGAGGCACACTGGTTGGAAAACCTTCAGTTAGGTTCTGTTACCTAACTCAGTATTTTCCAACCAGTGTGCCTCCAGCTGTTGCAAAACTACAACTCCCAGCATGTACTGATTGCCGAGGGGCATGCTGGGAGATGTAGTTATGCAACAGCTGGAGGTACGCAACTACAACTCCCAGCATGCCGAGACAGCTGTTTGCTGTTTGGGCATGCTGGGATTTGCAGTTTTGACATCGCCGCCCGTCGACATCGCCGCCCGCCGATCACCGTCAACCGCTGCCTCCGGATGGGTAGGTGGATCTTCTGCCGTTGGTCCTCTTCGGTTTCCCCGTTCTGCCCCAGCTATTGTGGGTGGGCAGGACGGGGAAAACGAAAATATATCCCCCCGCCCCCCGTCCCCGATCTGCTATTGGTCGTCTCTTCTGACGACCAAAAGCAGGGATAGGAGGGGTGGCACCCCTGCCACCTCACTCCTATCCCTTCAGGGGGATCGTAGGTGTCTTAGACAACCGCGATCCCCCTTATATTCCGGGTTACCATTGATCCCGTATGACCCGGAATCGGCATTTGCGATTTGCGCCGATCGCCGACATGGGGGGGGGGGGGGGTTCTGATGACCCCCCTGGGCATTTGCGCGGGGTGCCTGCTGATCGATATCAGCAGTCACCCCGGTCTGGTCCCCCCACGGGTGTATGCATACGCCCTTCATCCCCAACAGGTTAAGAGATTCCATTAAAGCCTGAATTTTAACAGTTTTCCTTGCTGAGAAGCTGGACCTACCATTGTTTGTTACATGATCCGTACAGGGAGGCGGCCCGCTTTGTCCGAGCTCCAACGCTTCAAAATTTGAGCAAGTCTGTATATCATTATATATCTATCGTTAGCAATATCTATTGTTTCTGTTTCATTCAGCGACTATATGTTTTCCAGCCTGTGTCATTAAGCCACTATATGGTCTCCTCATGCTGCCGCCAACTCCAGGCTCTGTCATTCAGCCATTATATGGTCTCCTCATGCTGCCGCCAACTCCAGGCTGTGTCATTCAGCCACCATATCGTCTCCTCATGCTGCTGCCAACTCCAGGCTGTGTCATTAAGCCACTTTATAGTCTCCTCATGCTGCCGCCAACTCCAGGCTGTGTCATTCAGCTACTATATGGTCACATTCAGGCTGTCATTCTGTCACTATATGGTCTCCTCATGGTGCTGCCACCTCCGTGCTGTGTAATTCAGCCACTATATGGTCTCCTCATGCTTCCGCCATCTCCAGGCTGTGTCATTCAGCCACTATATGTTCTCCAGATTGTGTCATTATCCCCTTGGGGATGGAGGATTTTCCAGTTTTTGCACTTTCGTTTTTTCTTCCTTACCTTTTAAAAATCATAACCCTTTCAATTTTGCAGCTAAAAATCCATATGATGGCTTATTTTTTGCGCCACTAAATCTACTTTGTACTGACATCAGTCATTTTACGGAACAATCTACGGCGAAATGGGAAAAAAAATCATTGTGAGACAAAATTGAAGAAAAATGCCATTTTGTAACTTTTGGGGGCTTCCGTTTCTACACAGTACATTTTTTGGTAAAATGACACCTCATCTTTTTTTCTGTAGGTCCATACGTTTAAAATGATACCCTACTTATATAGGTTTGATTTTGTCGTACTTCTGGAAAAAATCCTAACTACATGCAGGAAAATGTATACGTTTAAAATTGTCATCTTCTGACCCCTTTAACTTTTTTATTTTTCTGCGTATGGGGCGGTATGAAGGCTAATTTTTTGTGCCGTGAACTGAAGTTTTTTGTGGTACCATTTATGTATTGATTGGACTTTTTGATCACTTTTTATAAATTTTTTTTATGATATAAAAAGTGACCAAAAATACGCTATTTTGGACTTTGGAATTTTTTTGCGCGTACGCCATTGACCGTGTGGCTTAATTAACAATATATTTTTATAACTCGGACATTTCCGCATGCAGTGATACCATATATGTTGATTTTTATTCTTATTTACACAGTTTTTTTTATTGGGAAAAGGGGGGGTGATTTCAACTTTTATTAGGGAAGAGGTTAAATGATTTTTTCCACTTTTTTTTTTGCAATGTTATAGCTCCCATAGGGACCTATAACACTGCACACACTGATCTTTTACATTGATCATTGGTTTCTCATAGAAAAGCATTGATCAATGATTCTGCCGCTTGACTGCTCATGCCTGGATCTCAGGCACTGAGCAGTCATTCGGCGATCAGACAGCACTATTTCACCGCGGCGATCCTGAACAGCACCCTGAGCTAACCGGCACTGATTTACTTTCACTTTAGACGTGGCGTTCAACTTTGAATGCCGCGTCTAAAGGGTTAATAGCGTGCGGCACCGTGATCATTGCCACGCGCTATTAGCCACGGGTCCCGACTGTTGTTAGAGGACGGGCCCGACCCGCGTGGTCACGCGTTATAGACAGGGAGCGGGCTTAGGGCGTATAGGTACGCCCTCCGTCCCCAAGGAGTTAAGCCACTATATGGTCTCCTCATGATGCTGCTAACTCCAGGCTGTGTCATTCTGCCACTATATGGTCTCCTTATGCTTCCGCCACCTCCAGGCTGTGTCATTTAGCCACTATAGGTCCTCCTTATGCTGCCGCCAACTCCAGGATGTGTCATTAAGCCACTATATGGTCTCCTCATGCTGCTGCTAACTCCAGACTGTGTCATTCAGCCACTATATTGTCTCCTCTTGCTGCCGCCACCTCCACGGTGTGTCATTCCTCATGCTTCCACCACTCAAGACTGCGTCATTCAGCCACTATATGTTCTCCTCATGCTGTCGCCAAGTCCAGGCTATGTCATTAAGCCACTATATGGTCTCTTAAAAAAGGTTAGAATCTGTGTAGCTCACTTAGCATTAGTAGATATACCCGAGGTGAACTGGTGTTACCTTCACCCAAAGGTCTAACATGTATTAAATAGTAAAGTTGAAGAATCAACTGTGAACCAGTCCTCAGGGTATATTGGATGTAAATAGAAAAAAAGAGAGAAAAAAAGAGATGGAAAAAGGAGTGATCCTGATATAAATAAATATTTATTATATGTTAATTAATCACTGATAATCGCTGTCCCTGCAGGGCCCTAGCATGGGACATAGAAGTCAGCGACAATAAAAATAAAACTTCAATTAAAAATGACATTAATAAAAATGAGATAAAACTTGCAACTAAATGGGTGATGTATGGAATAGTCAATATTGCGCTATAAAAATAGCAGAGTTCTGTATTTATTCAATAGCTGGAAAGTTCCGAATTCAAAATGTAACAGTGTTTGTAATTCCAATAGCTAGGTAGTAACACAGTTCAGCAGAGTTCCGATGTATCAATCTTAATAATAGTCATTGGTGGTACAATGTAGCAAGTTATCACTTCAAGTTATTACTTCAGAACACTTAGTATACTGAATGGATACGACGTCTGATGCACAGCACCACTCACCGCTCCTGACGCCGTCTATGGTAGCTGGCTGGACGGGCTGGTGTGGAGTTGTCAACCTCCGGCGATGCCCGATGTCTGTGCGGATCTCCTTCTCCTTTGGTCCTCGGCTGGCACGGATAGCACCGGCCTTTCAGGTGTGCTGTGGATCGTGAGTTGGTCCGGGGAGACAGCAGTGGTGGCAGAAAATGGAAATGCAGCAGCAGCAGTGGCGATGTAGTGGCGGCAGTGAGGGTAGGTGCGGTGAGCCTCGTGTGAACTGAGCGCTGTGCACGCGTAGTGCAGCATGGTCCCGAAACTAGGGACTTCCAGCAGTTGCAAGGAGATTGTTCAATAGCGCTATATTGATGGATTCAGATGAATTTAGGTATATGCAAGTCTATGGCTAGATTGTAGACGCGTTTCAATGCCTCGGGCATTTTCCTCAGTAGAAATATAGTTGCATCTATATTTCTACTGAGGAAAATGCCCGAGGCATTGAAACGCGTCTAGAATCTAGCCATAGACTTGCATATGCCTAAATTCATCTGAATACATCACCCATTTAGTTGCAAGTTTTATCTAATTTTTATCAATGTAATTTTTAATTGAATTTTTATTTTTATTGTCGCTGACTTCTATGTCCCATGCTAGGGCCCTGCAGGGACAGCGATTATCAGTGATTAATTAACATATAATAAATATTTATTTATATCAGGATCACTCCTTTTTCCATCTCTTTTTTTTTCTCTCTTTTTTCTATTTACATCCAATATACCCTGAGGACTGGTTCACAGTTGATTCTTCAACTTTACTATTTAACACTATATGGTCTCCTCATGCTGCCGCCAACTCCAGGCTACGTCATTCAGCCTCTATATGGTCTCCTCATGCTGCCGCAAACTCCAGGCTGTGTCATTCAGCCACTATTTGGTCTCATCATGCTGCCGCCACCTCCACGCTGTGTCATTCAGCCACTATATGGTCTCCTCATGCTTCCGCCACGACCAGGCTGTGTCATTCAGCCACTATATGTTCTCCTCATGCTGGCACCACCTCCACGCTGTGTCATTCACCCACTATGTGGTCTTCTCAAGCTGCTGCCACCTCCACGCTGTGTCATTCCCCCACTATATGGTCTCCTCATACTGATGCCTCCTCCAGGCTCTGTCATTGTACCGCTCTGCGACAGTGATTCTAATAGTGATGCCTCTGATCTGCATGTCATACAGTATTATTTCACTAACTCAGCACACACCCTATGCGTGTTACAGCAAGGCATAGTGTTCTACACCCCTATTGTGGCTCTCTGCAGGCCAGAAATAGCCGTTTTTAATAGCGGACCGAAACTAATTTTTTGTAAAAATTTGCCGAATCGGCCAAATTAAATTTTTCAAAAAATTTGTTCATCTCTACATAGAATGTGTCGGCAGATAAGAACCATTTGGCCCATCTAGTCCGCCCAATAAACTGAATCCTATCAATAGTCCTTCACTGTATTTGTAGCTACCACTTCTGCAGGAAGGCTATTCCATGCATCCACTACTCTCTCAGTTAAGTAATACTTCCGGATATTACTGCATAAACCTTTGCCCCTCTAATTTAAAACTATGTCCTTTTGTGGTAGTTTTTCTTTTTTTAAATATACTCTCCTCCTTTACTGTGTTTATTCCCTTAATGTATTTAAAAGTTTCTATCATATTCCCTCTGTCTCTTCTTTCTTCCAAGCTATACATGTTAAGGTCCTTTAACCTTTCCTGGTAAGAGAGTTCTGACCATTCTTCTAGTTTTCCTAAATCCTTTTCCATTTGGCGTATCCCTCCAGAAACATCAACCCTCTTACATATCTTTGTGTCATCAGCAAAAAGACACACCTCACCATTGAGACCTTTTGCAATTTCCCTAATGAAGATATTAATCAAAATTGGTCCCAGTACAGATCCCTGAGGTACCCCACTGGTAACAAGACCTTGCTCTGAATATTCCCCATTGACTACAACCCTCTGTTGTCTGTCACTCAGCCACTGCCTAATCCACTCAACAATATCAGAGTCAAAGCTCAATGACTGCATTCTATTGATAAGTCTTCTATGTGGGACAGTGTCAAAAATCAAGATATGCAATTTCTACTGCCCCTACACGATCTATTATTTTTGTCACCCAATCAAAAAAATCAATAAGATTTGTTTGACATGATCTCCCTGAAGTAAACTCATGTTGTTTTTTATCTTGCAAACCATGGGATTTTAGATGTTCCACAATCCTATGCTTTAGTAGGGTTTCCATAAATGTTCCCACTATTGATGTCAGACTTACTGGCACATAGTTGCTTAATTTTTCCCTACTAACTTTCACGTGAGTGGGTACGACATTTGCTAATTTCCAATCCTCCAGGACGACTCCTGTTACCACTGATTGGTTAAATAAATCTGTTAATGGTTTTGCTAGTTCTCCACTAAGCTCTTTTAATAATTTTGGGTATATCCCATCAGGCCCCTGTGACTTACTTGATGCACAACTAAACTAATAAAGGGCATGGAACATGATCTACCGGATATGTCTATAATATCCGCAACATCCAAAGATATGATTCTGCAAATTAATATTTCTACATGCAGCTGAGTGATTGCTTTAGTAATATTTATATACCGTATTTATCGGCGTATAACACGCACCCCCATTTTAACGGGAAATTTAAGTAAAAAAAAAAAAAAGTAAAATAAATGACTTGGACTAAATGCCACATCATCCCTCCAACTTCGTTTTCTTCTGCACTTCAGTTCGGTCCCATCCCCTCCAGTGCCACATCATTCCTTCCCTTTTATCAGTCCCTATGCCACATTTACCCCTCTCATCGCCACCCCCCATGTCTCATCATTTCCCCCTGTCATAGACCACCACTAGCCATACAGATATTAAGCATTTAGTGCCTCCCCCACCATCATTACCCCCTGTCTCATCATCCCCCACCCTGTCTCATCATGTCCCCCATCATTACCCCCTCATCATTTCCCCCTGCCTCATCATCCCCCACCCTGTCTCATCATGTCCCCCATCATTCCCCCCCTCATCATTTCCCCCTGTCTCATCATCCCCCACCCTGTCTCATCATGTCCCCCATCATTCCCCCCTCATCATTTCCCGCTGTCTCATCATC
The DNA here is from genome assembly GCF_029499605.1 of Hyla sarda. Taxonomy (NCBI): domain Eukaryota; kingdom Metazoa; phylum Chordata; class Amphibia; order Anura; family Hylidae; genus Hyla; species Hyla sarda. Next base: position 286,216,859 of record NC_079190.1, on the reverse strand, counting down.
TCCCCACGCTGTCTCATCATGTCCCCCCCTTATAATTTCCCCCTGTCTCATCATGTCCCCCCATCATTCCCCCCCTCATCATTTCCCCTTGTCTCATCATCCCCCACCCTGTCTCATCATGCCCCCCACCCTGTTTCATCATGCCCCCATCATTCCCCCCCCCTCATCATTTCCCCCTGTCTCATAGTGTCCCCCATCATTATCCCCCACACCCTGTCTCATCATGTCCCCATCATTTCCTCCTCCTCATCCCTCACCCTGTCTCATCACCCCCCCCTCAACATTTCCCCCTGTCTCATCCCCCCCATCATTCCCCCCCCCCCTCATCATTTACCATCGCATCATCCCCCCAGTGGTCTTCAACCTGCGGACCTCCAGATGTTGCAAAACTAGAACTCCCAGCATGTCCGGACAGCAGTTGGCTGTCCGGGCATGCAGGGAGTTGTAGTTTTGCAACATCTGGAGGTCCGCAGGTTGAAGACCACTCTTCCCCTTTCCTTACCTGTCTGCACTTCGGCAGGTCAGGTCAGGCGGGGGGGTCTTGCGGGCTGCGGTCAGTGAAGCTGATGATTGACTTGCCGGCTTCTCTGCGCGCCGCGCCATCACGGATCTCACTTTTCGGCGGCAACTACAGGAAATGAAAAGTGAGATCCGTGATGCCGTGCAGAGAAGCCGGCAGAGGACGTCACTCATCAGCTTCACTGACCGCAGCCTGCAAGACCCTCCCGCCTGACCTGTCCTGACCCACCGAAGCACAGACAGGTAAGGAAAATAAACAAATCTATAAAAAGCAGGCAAAAGGGGGAATGATGAGGGAGGGGGGAGGTAGGGAAAAGGGGGAATGAAAAGTGAAACTCACTTGTTTCCTCCCGCACTATCCACAGGTACTGGTGTGGTGAATAGTGCGGGAGACGCTGATTAAAATGTAGGGCAGATCCGGACAAGGTAGGGCTCAGCGTCTTCCACACTATCCACCACACCAGTACCTGTGGATAGTGCGGGAGAAAACAAGTGACAGTGCGGGGAGGAGACGCCGCTGGTCACTGATTTAAAGTGGCCGCGGCAGTGCTGTTAAAGGGGTAGTCCAGTGGGGAAAAACGTATCCCCTATCCTCTCCGCCAAGATAGCGGGTGTCGACCTCCGCACGAAGTGGCGGCCGACACGCCCCCTCAATACATCTCTATGGCAGAGCCGGAGATTGCCGAAGGCAGCGCTTCGGCTCTGCCATAGAGTTGTATTGAGGGGGCGTGTCGGCTGCCGCCTCGTGCGGAGGTCGACACGCCCCCTTCCCGCGGGCTGTCGGGGCTCCGTACAGGAGATCGCGGGGGGCCCCAGCGGTCGGACCCCCCGCGATCTGCAACTTATCCCCTATCCTTAGGATAGGGGATAAGTTGCTCACCACTGTGTCACCACTGGACTACTCCTTTAATACTTAACAAGCAGCCGCTGCTGCGGCCTCTTTAAATCAGTGACCAGAATACTTATCAGCGTATAACACGCAGGCAGACTTATTGCCTTAAATTTAAGTTTTAAAAGTGCGTGTTATACGCCGATAAATACGGTAACTGTGTTTTATTTGTTATGTATTGTTCCTTGGCCACGTTGTTTTTCTTTGACCAATCTTTCCTTTGTTGTAAATTTCTCAAAAATAAACCAATAAAAATGATTTAAACCAAAATAAGTGCATTTAGTTTTTAGTCTGATAAATCATGAGAAAAGTGAAACATAATCAACTTGTTTATAATACAAATGCACTTTTCAAAACATATTTGGAAAAATAGTTCTAGGTAAAACCCCCTCAAAAGATAAAGGGGCACTCCCTCTGTCGAGAGAAAAAAGGTTTAATCTCCAGGGGTGACAGGCCTTCCTTACCATAAGAACTGTGAATTTTATGGAAAAGGCTACCTGAGGAACTGGTCACAGCAAATACAGTTGGTGGCTATAAAACACACTTAGATACAGTGTTAGAACAATATAACATTAATAAGCTTGTAGAAATATAGAATGGCATCCCCGCCTCTTCATAAACTCATACACCTTCTATTTATCTTCTCCCCTTCTTGGTTGAACTTGATGAACCTGTGTCATTTTTCAACCATACTATGTAACCTGTTCTGTCTAAACTGTCTGTGCATACACCTTGTTCCAAATTATTATGCAAATTCTATGTTTCTCATTTACCTAAATAATTGATGTAAATAACACTCAGCATAATTCTCATGTTATGAACTATTAAGAGTACAATTCAAATTTTATTGAACAAACCTCCTAATGATAACAGTATTTTTTTTAAACATATAAAACTTACAATGCACTGTTCCAGGGGCGGACACAGACAACAGAGGGCCCCTGTGCAAAGAATATGCCTAGGCCCCCCCCCCACCCAGGTAATATGTTTGCTAGGTAAGCAGGTAGTACGTTTGCAAGTAGTAAATTAGGTAAGTAGAACATTCTCTAAGTAGGTAGGCAAGTAGTAAGTTTGCAAGTTATTTAGGCAGGTTGTAAGTTCAGTTGGTAGGAAGGCAAGTAAAAGGTTTGCCGCTAGGTAGGTAGGTTACCGTATATACTTGAGTATAAGCCGACCCGAATATAAGCCGAGGCCCCTAATTTCACCCCAAAATCCCAGGAAAAGTTATTGACTCGAGTATAAGCCTAGGGTGGGAAATACATTATCCCCCCTGTCATCATCCAGACCCCCATCATTAACACCCTCATCATCATCACCCTGTCATCATCACCCTGTCATCATCCCCCCTTCATCATCATCCCCTTCATCATCACCGCCTGTCATCATCCCCCCTTCATCATCGCACACCCCCCTTCATCATCCCCTTGTCATCATCCCCTTGTCATCATCCCACACCCCCCCTTCATCATCCCCTTGTCATCATCCCCACCCCCCTTCATCGTCCCCTTGTCATCATCCCACACACCCCCTTCATCATCCCCTTGTCATCATCCCCTTGTCATCATCCCACACCCCCCCCCCTTCATCATCCCCTTGTCATCATCCCCACCCCCTTCATCATCCCCTTGTCATCATCCCACACACCCCCTTCATCATCCCCTTGTCATCATCCCCTTGTCATCATCCCCACCCCCCTTCATCATCCCCTTGTCATCATCCTCTTGTCATCATCCTCCTGTCATCATCCCACACCCCCCTTCATCATCCCCTTGTCATAATCCCACACCCCCCCCCCCTTCATCATCCCCTTGTCATCATCACCACATGTCATCATCATCACCGCTTGTCAATGTCTGATACAGTGGTCTTCAACCTGCGGACCTCCAGATGTTTCAAAACTACAACTCCCAGCAAGCCCGGGCAGCCATCAGCTGTCCGGGCTTGCTGGGAGTTGTAGTTTTGAAACCTGAAGACCACTGCAGCCTTCGATATCATCGTCGTCCGGTGGGATAGTGGTTCCGGGCTGCCATCTTCACCGGGGGGGCCTCTTTTCCGCGCTTCGGGTCCGGAATAGAGGCATTGCCTTGACGATGACGCAGAGGGACGTTGGTAATGAACGTACCTCTGCGTCGTCGTCAAGGCAACGTGACTATTCCGGGGCCAGGCCCGAAGCGAGGAGAAGAGGACCCCCCGATGAAGATGGCAGCCCAGAACCACTATCCCACCGGACGACCTCCCCACCAGACAGTCCTGCAGCACCGGACCAGCGCCGAGAGGATATGAGTACAGAACTAAAGGGGGTGAGAGGGGCTGGATGATGTCGAAGGCCGCAGTGGTCTTCAACCTGCGGACCTCCAGAGGTTTCAAAACTACAACTCCCAGCAAGCCCGGACAGCCGATGGCTGCCCGGGCTTGCTGGGAGTTGTAGTTTTGAAACCTATGGAGGTCCGCAGGTTGAAGACCACTGAGGGTGGAGAGTTCACTCGAGTATGAGCCGAGGGGGGTGTTTTCAGCACGAAAAATCGTGCTGAAAAACTCGGCTTATACTCAAGTATATACGGTATACGTTTGTTAGGTAGGCAGGAAAAGCATTTGCTAGGTAGGTAATATGTTTGGTTGGTAGGTGGGTGGCCACGTTACATTTGGTAGGTAGGCCCTTAGTCCAGTGTTTTCCAAACAGGCTTTGGCTGTTTGGGCATGCTGGGAGTTGTAGTTTTGCAACAGCTGGAGGCACTCAGGTTGGGAAACACTGGACTAAGGGCCCAACTACCCACCAAAATGCCACCTTCTGCTGCAAAACTCTAACTTCCAGCTTAAGACTGTCCGAGCATGCTGGGAGTTGTAGTTTTGCAACAGATGGAGAGACAATGTTTCGAAAACACTGCCGTAGTTAGTGTTTCCCAACCTGGGGGCCTCCAGCTGTTGCAAAACTACAACTCCCAGCATGCCCGGACAGTCTTAAGCTGGGAGTTAGAGTTTTTCAACAGCTGGAGGCACCCAGGTTGGAAAACAATGGACTAAGGACCTACCTACCAAACCTGAGTGTTTCCAGCTGTTGCAGAACTATAGCTCCCAGCATGCCTGGACAGCTTAAGACTGTCAGGGGAATGCTGGGAGTTGTAGTTTTGCAACAGCTGGAAGTCCCCAGGTTGGAAAATACTGACTAAAGCAGTGTTTTCAAAACAGTGTCTCTCCAGGTGGTCCAAAACTACAACTCCCAGCATTCCCGGACAGTCTCTAGCTGTCAAGGCATGCTGGAAGTTATAGTTTTGCAACAGCTGGAGGCACACTTATTTGTAAACACTGGTGTAACACTGGAGGCACACTGATTTGTAAAACTGGTGCTGAAACAATGATGACACTGAGCGCACCGTGATTTACTGACCTGCAGGAAAAGCAGAAGGCGGCGAACAGAGAACGGGACACCAATATTGGAGCAACGGGGGAGCATAGACAGTTGAGTTAGTTTCTTTTGGAATAATTTTCATCCCTGGCACAGTGGATAAAACTAAACTAAAATACTAAAAAAGCCAGCAAGTAGAAGTAAAACGTCCGTCTTTATTCAGGTTTCTTCCTTAAAAGCCTTCACGGTGGCAGACAAACCATGAACATATCAAAAATATGAAATATTGCACAAACAGAGGGGGGTCCCAAGCATGGCTGACGCGTTTCTGATCTATCGATCCTTACTCATAGCCTGTAGATCCTCAAATGAGGCACCCTTATATACTCCAGGGCTTATTCCCCATTCCCACAGGAAGGGGAGGGACAGGTCCACATCACATGTGCGTGTGATTAAAACAAAAACATGGGACCAAACACAGATGTTACGCCGAGCGCTCCGGGTCCCTGCTCCTCCCCGGAGCGCTCACGGCGTCTCTCTCCCTGCAGCGCCCCGGTCAGTCCCGCTGACTGGGAGCGCTGCACTGACATGGCCGTCGGGGATGCGATTCGCACAGCGGGACGCGCCCGCTCGCGAATCGCATCCCAAGTCACTTACCCGTCCCGGTCCCCGGCTGTCATGTGCTGGCACGCGCGGCTCCGCTCTCTAGGGCGCGCGCGCGCCAGCTCTCTGAGACTTAAAGGGCCAGTGCACCAATGATTGGTGCCTGGCCCAATTAGCTTAATTGGCTTCCACCTGCTCCCTGGCTATATCACATCACTTCCCCTGCACTCCCTGGCCGGATCTTGTTGCCTTGTGCCAGTGAAAGCGTTTAGTGTTGTCCAAAGCCTGTGTTACCTGAACTCCTGCTATCCATCTTGACTACGAACCTTGCCGCCTGCCCCGACCTTCTGCTACGTCTGACCTTGCCTCTGCCTAGTCCTTCTGTCCCACGCCTTCGCAGCAGTCAGCGAGGTTGAGCCGTTGCTAGTGGATACGACCTGGTTGCTACTGCCGCAGCAAGACCATCCCGCTTTGCGGCGGGCTCTGGTGAACACCAGTAGCCTCTTAGAACCGGTCCACCAGCACGGTCCACGCCAATCCCTCGCTGACACAGAGGATCCACAACCTGTAAGCCGAATCGTGACAACAGATAAATTATTCGGAGACATATCAGTAATGTAATATTAAATCTGTTTTGCTATTTAGACCATGGGGTTGAATGCAATTCAAAAGATAAATCCACATGATTTCCCTATTGTGGAGGGATCGAATATGGTCACCTCCCCTTTTATTTAGGTTCACCTTCTCAATGCCTGAGAACCTGAGGGAAGTGGTGTCTGAATTATGATATATTAGAAAATGTTTAGATACATTAGAAATGTTCGAGCTTAAAGGGCCAGCAGCATGTCCAATGTGCTCTTTCATGCGTTTTTTAAGGGACCTTTTGGTGGAACCCACATATGTTAAGTGACATTGTGTGCACATGATTTTATATACAACAAAAGTGCTATCACAGTTTATAAAGTTGTGAATGACATGGCATTTGCCATCCACCGTACCTTCTTTTTCTGGCATTTTTCGGCAAAGGGACATACCACACACCGCGATTTACCGCACTTGTGGAAGCCCTTGGTGCTAATCCACTGGGTGGTAACACTAGCCGTGTCCACCATACTGGGAACAAGGAGATTGGATAGAGTAGGTGCCCGCCTCGCTGCAAATCTCACACCTGACTTTATAATCTCCCCTATCGTGGGATCTGTTGATAGCAAAGGTAAGTGTTTAATTACAATGCGTTTGATGTCATTAAATTCTGGGCTGTACGTGGTGACAAATGTAGGACAATCTTGTGATTCAGTTGGTTGCTTACTTGTAAAAAGGGATTTTCGATCCATAGGATCCACTCTCGACCGAGCTTTTTTCAAGAGCCATCCAGGGTAACCTCGAGCCGCCAGGCGTGTGCATGCTGCATCAGCTTCCCTGCGGTACACCTCGGCGGAAGAATTGTTCCGCTTAATTCGTATAAGTTCACCTACTGGTATGGCTCTTACTGTTTGTTTGGAATGGCATGAATTCGCCCTTCGGATGGTATTGCCTGATATCTTTTTTCTGTAAGGATCAACCTCAATTTTATTTGTATCAGGGTTGCCACGTAATATGACATCCAAAAAGGGGGTTTCACTTTTACACCCTATGTGGGTAAACGTAAGATTGAACCGATTATTATTGATATATGTCATGAATGCATCAACGGTCAGATGGTCGGACGACCAAATGATGAACACATCGTCTACATACCTCCCATAGCATGCGAGGCATGTGGAAAATGGATTGGTGTCACAAAAAATGCTCCTCCCACCAAAAAACAAAAAGCTTAGCCCGAGCTGGTGATGACTTTGCTCCCATTGAAGTACCCGTGCGCTGCAAATAAAAATTGTTACCAAACATAAAATAATTGTGTTTTAACACAAAATCTACCACCTCAATAATGTAATGTCTCAAATCCACAGAATATTTAGAAAATCTCATCAGTATATCCGAGATAGCTGATAATGCCAGGTTTTGCGGAATACTGGAATAGAGCGATTCAATGTCGCAAGTAAGCCACGACAGAGAATCGGTCCATGTGAATTCATCCTTGATTTTTAGCAAGTGCTTAGTGTCCTTGATATAACTTGGGCATTGCATAACCAGAGGTTGCAGTACTGAGTCCAACCACTCGCATAGGTGCTCGTTATGGGATCCGATCCCCGCCACGATCGGACGCATCGGCGGCGGGAATCGGTCCTTATGCAGCTTGGGTAGCGAGTGGAAGATAGGAATAATTGGAGCAGGCACAAAAATATAATACACTTCTTTTTGGGTCAAAATAGATCTGGCTTTCCCCTCTTCCAACAGAGTCAACAGTTCTTTTTTAAAAGGTTCAGTGGGGTCCCCACAAAGTTTAAGGTAAGTTTTATCATCAGATAGTAGATTTTCATTTAAATTGATATACAGTCCCGTGTCCATACATACTACCGCCTTTATCGGCGGATCGGATCGTCAAATTTTTGTTTTTCTTTAATTTCTTTATGGCAGCAGCCTCCTTTTTATTCAAATTAGGACGAGCTGTATTGGACATTACTTTTGATTGTAGATTAACCAAATCTTTCATGATAAGGTCCTGGAACCAATCAAAAATTGCTGGTCTGGTCTGTATGGGGTAAAAATTTAGGTTTTTAGTGGAAAAGGTATGTGCAGTATTCACTTCATCACAAATTGATATCCCACTATTTTCAAGGAGACAGAGATCTCTAAAAGCAATTTGTTCTGCTAACGTATGCATTAGTGGTAAATCAGGGTTTATAGAAAGTTGAGGTGGATCCGATGGTTCATCAGCATTTTCCACAAAAAAATGTTTCTTAACTGTTAAAGTTCTCACAGATTTATTTATATCCAAAATTGTCCGGTAAACATCAAAATGATGTGTAGGAGAGAAACCCAGTCCTTTCCACAGGACCGAGGTTTCTTCATCTGTAATGATTTGTGCAGAAATGTTAATGACTTGAAAATCCTCTTTTATTACTTTTTCTGTTTGTCCTTGTTACGCTCCGAAGCTCTTCTTCCTATGTTTTCTGCCACCGCGCCTTCCTCGTTTTTTGACTGTCTTCTCGCATTGCGATTCTTGTGAGTGTTCACATATTGCGGTTCTGAGTCCCCGCTAGTGTCCGTGGTATCTGAACAATCTGAATTTTCAGTAAACTCCTGGTCAGAAGAACTAAATTCACATGGAGCGATTCTCTGTCGTGGCTTACTTGTGACATTGAATCGCTCTATTCCAGTATTCCGAAAAACCTGGCATTATCAGCTATCTCGGATATACTGATGAGATTTTCTAAATATTCTGTGGATTTGAGACATTACATTATTGAGGTGATAGATTTTGTGTTAAAACACAATTATTTTATGTTTGGTAACAATTTTTATTTGCAGCGCACGGGTACTTCAATGGGAGCAAAGTCATCACCAGCTCGGGCTAAGCTTTTTGTTTTTTGGTGGGAGGAGCAGTTTATTTTTTCTGACACCAATCCATTTTCCACATGCCTTGCATGGTATGGGAGGTATGTATAAGATGTGGTCATCATTTGGTCGTCCGACCATCTGACCGTTGATGGATTCATGACATATATCAATAATAATCGGTTCAATCTTAAAGGGGTATTCCAGGCAAAAACTTTTATATATATATATATATATATATATATATATATATATATATATATATATCAACTGGCTCCAGAAAGTTAAACAGATTTGTAAATTACTTCTATTAAAAAATCTTAACCCTTTCAGTACTTATGAGCTTCTGAAGTTAAGGTTGCTATTTTCTGTCTAAGTGCTCTCTGATGACACCTGTCTCGGGAAACGCCCAGTTTAGAAGAGGTTTGCTATGGGGATTTGCTTCTAAACTGGGCGTTGCCCGAGACAGGTGTCATCAGAGAGCACTTAGACAGAAAAAAACAACCTTAACTTCAGAAGGTCATAAGTACTGAAAGGATTAAGATTTTTTAATAGAAGTAATTTACAAATCTGTTTAACTTTCTGGAGCCAGTTGATATATAAAAAAAAGTTTTGGCCTGGAATACCCCTTTAAGTCCCAGGATACCCTTGGTCCTAGTGGGGTTAAAAGGTCAAAAGATTAAAATATATAAACTAAGAAGACACTGTAAAGTACGGGGATATACTCGGCAGGCCTGGAGAAATATTTTTCTAAAAGATGTTTTTATGTACTTGATGTATTTCTAGGTGTATATTAATATATATACATATATATATATATATATATATATATATATATATATATATATATGTCAAAGAAGAAAGCAGCACTCCTAAAGCGTGAGTAGCTGCCTCCGGCTAGGGTCCGTGTCCAGGATTCTGCATACGTAGTTCCAAGGAAAATCCTGTGGCACTCAAGGTATGGTGAAAAAATGAAAACTATTTATTCATCCCAAATGTGCAAAGAGCAACGTTTCAATGGTCTCACACCATCATTATCAAGCCACTTGATAATGATGGTGTGAGACCATTGAAACGTTGCTCTTTGCACATTTGGGATGAATAAATAGTTTTCATTTTTTCACCATACCTTGAGTGCCACAGGATTTTCCTTGGAACTACGTATGCAGAATCCTGGACACGGACCCTAGCTAGAGGCACCTACTCACGCTTGGAACTATATATATATATATATATATATATATATATATATATATATACACACAAATCAAAAAATATGTTGCAGTCTCTTGTAATACCTTTTTTATTGGACTAACAGAATTTTGTAGAGACAAGCTTTCAGGATTCTTCCCTTTATCAAGTCCAATAGACAAGGACTAATGATCAAAGGACTTTCTAAATTATCAGGGAGGAATCCCGAAAGTTTGTCTCTACAAAATTCTGTTAGTCCAATAAAAAAGGTATTACAATCTGCATCACTGGACTAATACGGCTACTCACATTTACTATACAGATATACACATACCTGAAGATGGTTTAGAACCCTGTGATGTCACACATGCTTGTGATGATGTCACCGTAAGCTGTACAAGGAGGTGCGCGCCGGCTGCAGTCTCTTCAGTGTGTTTTGCAATCACAACCTGTGGTGCAAAGTGTTTGTTAGAGAGTTTCTATTTGCGATAGAGAATTCAAGATTTTGACTGTTCCTTGTCTGAAGAGAGAACCACAAGGTAAGTCTCAGCCTCTTCTATTCATACATACACAGGGCTTTTTGTTTGACAGTTTTTTTTTTATTGCTGTTGCTTTTTTTTTTAGCAAAAAAAACCAAGAAATTAATTTCCAAAAGAAATAACAAAAGTTATATTTCTCATAACATTGTGACAATACTTGGCTTAGGCATTAAACATAATAAAACGCACAGATAGTATCATGACCAGAGCTTTTTCTTGCAAAACTGCTAAAATGCAATTATGCCCAAAAAAGCCCCTAAGAAAAAGAGTCCTAATTCATGAAGTTCTAAAAGATATAAGTCTATGAGAAAGATTTGGTGGTGTAGTAAAAGAATAACAGAAAGATTAGGGCAGAAATATAAGATTACCGTATTTTTCGCCATATAAGACGCTCCGGCATATAAGACGCACCCAATTTTAAAGGAGGAAAATCTAGAAAAAAAAGATTCTGAACCAAATACTGTAGTAAAATATTTTATATCAGTATAGCTCCCTCACAATAGTTGTCAGTATAGTTCCCCCACAATAGTTGGCAGCTCCTCCCCCCTCCCCCCCACAATAGTTGGCAGTATAGTTCCCCCACAATGGTAGGCAGCTCCTCCCCCCTGCCCCCCACAATGGTTGGCAGTATAGTTCCCCCACAATAGTTGGCAGTATAGTTCCCCCACAATGGTAGGCAACTCCTCCCCCCTCCCCCCCACAATGGTTGGCAGTATAGTTCCCCCACAATAGTTGGCAGTATAGTTCCCCCACAATGGTTGGCACTATAGTTTCCCCACAATAGTTGGCAGTATAGTTCCCCCACAATGGTAGACAGCTCCCCCCCCCCTCCACAATGGTTGGCAGTATAGTTCCCCCACAATAGTTGGCAGTATAGTTCCCCCACAATGGTTGGCAGTATAGTTCCCCCACAATAGTTGGCAGTATAGTTCCCCCACAATAGTTGGCAGTATAGTTCCCCCACAATGGTAGGCAGCTCCTCCCCCCCCCCACAATAGTTGGCAGTATAGTTCCCCCACAATGGTAGGCAGCTCCCCCCCACAGACATACAGCTTCCAGCCATATACAGTGTATGGCTGGAGGCTGTATGTCTGTACTGCTGCCCCCACAGTGTTCCAGTCACCGCTCCTCTGGCCCGGGGTCACATCTACTGCCATGGCCTATGGACCATAGCAGTAGGTGCCGGGACCGGAGGAGCGGTGACCGGAACGCTGAAGATTACACACCGCCGGTCACTCACCAGGCCCCGGTCGGCGCGCGTCTTCCTCCGATCCTCCGGCGCCTCTATGGTTGTACGCACAGGACGTCACTGAGGTCCCGTGCGTACAACCATAGAGAGGCGGAGGATCGCAGTAAGACCGCAGGAGGACCGGAGGAGGGCGCGCATCGGCCGGGGAATGGTTAGTGACCCGCGGACATCCTTATGTCCCGAAAAGATTTTCTGGGACACAGGGATGTCCGGCATAGGAATACCTATGATTTTATCTGCCCGGGCCGGCTCCTGTGTGCGGCTGCAGACGGGGGCCGGCCAGAGCAGGTAAAAACTAATACTGTATATTAAAAACCAGGGGGCCTCCAGCTGTTGTGAAACTACAACTACCAGCATGCCCAGACAGCCTTTGCCGGTCCGGGCATGCTGGGAGTTGTAGTTTCAGAACAGCTGGAGGCACCCTGGTTTTTAGTATACAGTTATTAGTAATTCACCTGCCCGGCACCCTGAACTGTATGTTCCAGGCGTAGGGTAATAAACATAGCCGGTGTGAGGGGAAAAATTCACCGGCGGTCATGAGGCTGCTGCGGGTGGGGAGCGGGTAGTCAGCGCTGTACCGCACCGCAACAGCCTCTGTACTTACCGCTGACTTCCCACTCTCACCCGCAGCAGCCTCAGGCGTATATTCGCCGTATAAGACGCACCAACTTTTCCCCCCACGTTTTGTTGAAGAAAAAGTGCATCTTATATGGCGAAAAAATATGGTATATAATAGAATTCTGTGTGTACTAACAAAAGAAATACTCCGGGTACTCCGAAAGGGAAAATTTTCAAATCAACTAGTGGCAGAAAGTCATATAGGGGACGGATAGATCCCAATGAGGTGGGGTAGGTTCATTATTAGTAAATGTATATAGCAGGATAGCCCAATTGTATCTACAGTATGAAGTTCACATGGCCCAGTGACCATACAGCCAAGCCCTTATAATCCACCATTACTGGGACAGGTTCAGGGTTATCAGATATTACTAGGACCGGAGAGGTTTAGGGTTATCAGATATTACTAGGACCGGACAGGTTCAGGGTTATCAGATATTACTAGGACCGGACAGGTTCAGGGTTATCAGATATTACTAGGACCGGACAGGTTCAGGGTTATCAGATATTACTAGGACCGGACAGGTTCAGGGTTATCAGATATTACTAGGACCGGACAGGTTCGGGGTTATCAGATATTACTATGACCGGAGAGGTTCAGGTTTATCAGATATTACTAGGACCGGACAGGTTCAGGGTTATCAGATATTACTAGGACCGGACAGGTTCAGGGTTATCAGATATTACTAGGACCGGACAGGTTCAGGGTTATCAGATATTACTAGGACCGGACAGGTTCAGGGTTATCAGATATTACTAGGACCGGACAGGTTCAGGGTTATCAGATATTACTAGGACCGGACAGGTTCAGGGTTATCAGACATTGGTAACCTCAGGGAAGACATCTCCATATAAAACACTTATAGAGAAGCGTCTTCTTCTGAGGCTGCGATGGTCTTAGTGTTATCTTGTGGTTCTGTGCTGGACATTTCTGCTCTGTATGAAGGATCTATTGTATAATGACAGGAATGATGACAAGTTGTCTAATGTGTTCACTTATCTCTCTCTCTCTAGTGTTTTCAGGCTCTGACCTGTGACCATGGCCTCTCCACAAGACCCATTGCTGAAGGAGGAGGAAGAAGCAATGGAGGACCATAGTGATATGGATGTAGAAAAGGGCGATATCCCTGAGAGGCAGAACCTGCCATCTCTAAGCGTGATGTCCACCGCACGTTCCATCATCACCGTAGTGATCCTCGCCTTTGTTAATTTGCTCATCTATGCAAATCGCTCCAGCGTGGCGGGGGTGCTGCCTTATATACAGAAAGCATATGACACCAATGCTAGTCTGTCCGGCTTATTGAATACATTGTTCATTGGAAGCTACGTGCTGGTCGCACCAATTGCCGGATATTTGGGCGACCACTGTAATAAGAAATATACTGTTTGCGCAGGAGTCATCGTTTGGCTGAGCATGACATTTACCCTGTCATTCATCCCTGACGGGTACTTCCTGCTCTTCCTGCTGACAAGTGGACTGGTTGGGGCCGGAGAGGCGACTTTCTGCACCATCGCCCCCTCCATCATTGCAGACCTTTTTACAAGTGACCAGCGGACCCGCATGCTGAACGTGTTTTACTCCGTCATACCTGTAGGCTGCGGACTAGGATACGTCATCGGGCCCAAAGTGACTGATGCAGCAAGGGGCGATTGGCACTGGGCATTTCGGGTCACCCCTGGCCTGGGCCTCATAGCTGTGGCTTTGATGATTTTGGTCACAAAGGAGCTTCCAAGAACGACTACAAACGGGAAGAAGAACAACAAATCCCAGAAGTTTGCCAAATGGGCGACAGATCTGAAAAAACTATTTAAAAATCGAAGCTTCATGTTAACCACCATGGGATCGACGGCTGTATCCTTCATAGTGGGAGCCATAGGTGTATGGGGTCCGTCATACCTGACCCATGCACGAACACTCCTACAAGAGAAGGACCCTTGCCGTGCTGAACCGTGTGACTATCACGACATCTTAATATTTGGTGTGGTTACAGTCGTTTCCGGCATTCTGGGAGTTGTAGCAGGGACGGAGATAAGTAAAAGATATCGCAAATCAACCCACGGGCAGACCCGCTTGTGTGTGGATGTGCGATGATGCTCTCCGCCCCTTTTCTTCTGTTGGCATTGACTTTTGGCAACATCAGCCTCGTTGCCACCAACATCTTCATCTTCATCGGAGAGACGCTTCTGTCAGTAAATTTCACCCTCATATCTGACATTATACTAAAAGTAGTAACTCCGTGGAGGAGATCTTCAGCTCTGGCTGTGCAGATGACAATCTATCACCTCCTAGGTGATGCCGGCAGCCCGTACCTCATCGGCCTGATATCTGACACCTACGAACGAGGATATGCCAAATCCCCTCTTCTGAAGTACCGCAGCCTGGAGTATGCCCTCATGACCTGCACCATAATGGCAGTCATCGGAGGGGCCTTCTTCATGGCCACGGCCCTATATATAGAGAGGGACGAAAAAGAAGCAGAGATGGAATCAGAACCTCCGTCATCCTCCTCCTCCTCACTGCTTCCTGCCGATGAGGACCGCGCTTCAGACTGAGGAAAAGGCATTGCTTACCTTTATCTCGTTTACTTCATTAAAAAAAATTAAGAAAAAAATAACTGCATTTGTTCTATGTTCCACTTTACCCCTTATTCTCTACCCAGGGGCGGACACAGACAGCAGAGGGCCCTTGTGCAAAGAATGTGCCTGTGCCCCCCCCCCCCTACATCAATTGTTCAGCACCCCCCCTCCATGTGTCACTTACTCAGGTGGACCCCCATATGTCACTTGCTGTATAAGTTTCTAATTATTTATTAAGGCCTCCCATATGCCGCAGCTCATTCAAGCCCCCCACATTAGGTAGCATAGATTCCCAACATTAGGTAGAATAGATTCCCCACATTAGGTAGCATAGTTTCCTCACATTAGGTAGCATAGTTTCCCCACATTAGGTAGCATAGATTCCCTACAATAGGTAGCACAGATTCCCCACATTAGGTAACATAGTTTCCCCACATTAGGTAGCATAGTTTCCCCACATTAGGTAGCACAGATTCCCCACATTAGGTAACATAGTTTCCCCACATTAGGTAGCATAGTTTCCCCACATTAGGTAGCACAGATTCCCCATATCAGGTAACATAGTTTCCCCACATTAGGTAACATAGTTTCCCCACATTAGGTAGCATAGTTTGCCCACATTAGGTAGCACAGATTCCCCACATTAGGTAACATAGTTTCCCCACATTAGGTAGCATAGTTTCCCCACATTAGGTAGCACAGATTCCCCACATTAAGTAACATAGTTTCCCCACATTAGGTAGCATAGCTTCCCCACATTAGGTAGCATACTTTCCCCACATTAGGTAGCATAGTTTCCCCACATTAGGTAGCACAGATTCCCCACATTAGGTAGCATAGATTCCTCACATTAGGTAGCCATAGCCTCCCCAAACACACAGACAGACACAGACACACACAGAGACACACTTACCTGCCCTGCACAGCACTTCTCCTCTCCGGCAGCGGCCTGACGAGTGACGTCACTGATGTCCTCCTGAGCGGGTCTGCAGAAATACGTCACTTGTGGGACGTCCCTCGTCAGACCCCGGTCGGCCGGAGGCAGACTCACTGTCTAAAGTGCCCGCTGCGCTATTATACCCCGCAGCTGCTTTAGAACAGTGAGCAGAGGCGGCGCCAACCCTACCATGAACCTACTAGGCACAAAAAAAAAAGGGGGCAGCAAAATGCCGCCCCTGAAAAGTGCCACCTGGGACTTATGGTCCCACCGGGTCCCATGGTAGGGCCGACCAGAGGCGGCTCTAGACTTTGTGAGGCCTTAGGCGAAACATGAACATGAGCCCCTGCTTTATTTTCTGCTGAAATTACATGGTGGTCCGGCTGTGAGATGGTTATACTGTGACATCACTGTGTATTATCCCTGTACTGTGACATCACTGTGTATTATCTCTGTATTGTGCCATCACTCTGTGTATTATCCCTGTAATGTGACATCACTGTGTATTAACTATGTACTGTGCCATCACTGTGTATTATCCCTGTACTGTGACGTCACTGTGTATTATCTCTGTACTGTGCCATCACTCTGTGTATTATCCCTGTACTGTGACATCACTGTGTGTATTATCCCTGTACTGTGACATCACTGTGTATTATCCCTGTACTGTGACATCACTGTGTGTATTATCCCTGTACTGTGACATCACTGTGTATTATCTCTGTACTGTGCCATCACTCTGTGTATTATCCCTGTAATGTGACATCACTGTGTATTAACTCTGTACTGTGCCATCACTGTGTATTATCCCTGTACTGTGACGTCACTGTGTATTATCTCTGTACTGTGCCATCACTCTGTGTATTATCCCTGTACTGTGACATCACTGTGTGTATTATCCCTGTACTGTGACATCACTGTGTATTATCCCTGTACTGTGACCTCACTGTGTATTATCTCTGTACTGTGACATCACTGTGTATTGTCCCTGTACTGTGACATCACTGTGTGTATTATCCCTGCACTGTGACATCACTCTGTATATTATCCCTGTACTGTGACATCACTCTGTATATTATCCCTGTACTGTGACATCACTCTGTATATTATCCCTGTACTGTGACATCACTGTGTGTATTGTCCCTGTACTGTGACATCACTGTGTATTATCCCTGTACTGTGACATCACTGTGTATGATCTCTGTACTGTGACATCACTGTGTATTATCCCTGTACTGTGACATCACTCTGTATATTATCCCTGTACTGTGACATCACTCTGTATATTATCCCTGTACTGTGACATCACTGTGTATTATTCCTGTACTGTGACATCACTGTGTATTATTCCTGTACTGTGACATCACTGTGTATTATCCCTGTACTGTGACGTCACTGTGTATTATCCCTGTACTGTGACGTCACTGTGTATTATCCCTGTACTATGACATCACTGTGTATATTATCCCTCCCTGTACTGTGACATCACTGTGTGTATTATCTCTGTACTGTGACATCACTGTGTATTATCCCTGTACTGTGACATCACTGTGTATTATCTCTGTACTGTGACATCACTGTGTATTATCCCTGTACTGTGACATCACTCTGTATATTATCCCTGTACTGTGACATCACTCTGTATATTATCCCTGTACTGTGACATCACTGTGTATTATTCCTGTACTGTGACATCACTGTGTATTATTCCTGTACTGTGACATCACTGTGTATTATCCCTGTACTGTGACGTCACTGTGTATTATCCCTGTACTGTGACGTCACTGTGTATTATCCCTGTACTATGACATCACTGTGTATATTATCCCTCCCTGTACTGTGAGATCACTGTGTGTATTATCTCTGTACTGTGACATCACTGTGTATTATCCCTGTACTGTGACATCGCTGTGTGTATTATCTCTGTACTGTGACATCACTGTGTATTATCCCTGTACTGTGACATCACTGTGTGTATTAGCTCTGTACTGTGACATCACTGTGTGTATTATCTCTGTACTGTGACATCACTGTGTGTATTATCCCTGTACTGTGACATCACTGTGTATTATCCCTGTACTGTGACATCACTGTGTATTATCCCTGTACTGTGACATCACTGTGTATATTATCCCTGTACTGTGACATCACTGTGTATATTATCCCTGTACTGTGACATCACTGTGTGTATTATCCCTGTACTGTGACATCACTGTGTATATTATCCCTGTACTGTGACATCACTGTGTGTATTATCCCTGTACTGTGACATCACTGTGTATATTATCCCAGTACTGTGACATCACTGTGTGTATTATCCCTGTACTGTGACCTCACTGTGTGTATTATCCCTGTACTGTGACATCACTGTGTGTATTATCTCTGTACTGTGACATCACTGTGTGTATTATCCCTGTACTGTGACATCACTGTGTATTATCCCTGTACTGTGACATCACTCTGTATATTATCCCTGTACTGTGACATCACTCTGTATATTATACCTGTACTGTGACATCACTCTGTATTTTTCCTGTACTGTGACATCACTGTGTATTATCCCTGTACTGTGACGTCACTGTGTATTATTCCTGTACTGTGACATCACTGTGTATTATCCCTGTACTGTGACATCACTCTGTATATTATACCTGTACTGTGACATCACTGTGTATTTTTCCTGTACTGTGACATCACTGTGTATTATTCCTGTACTGTGACATCACTGTGTATTATCCCTGTACTGTGACATCACTCTGTATATTATCCCTGTACTGTGACATCACTCTGTATATTATACCTGTACTGTGACATCACTCTGTATATTATACCTGTACTGTGACATCACTGTGTATTTTTCCTGTACTGTGACATCACTGTGTATTATTCCTGTACTGTGACATCACTGTGTATTATTCCTGTACTGTGACATCACTGTGTGTATTATCCCTGTACTGTAACATCACTGTGTATTATCCCTGTACTGTGACATCACTGTGTATTATCCCTGTACTGTGACATCACTGTGTGTATTATCCCTGTACTGTGACATCACTGTGTATGTTATCCCTGTACTGTGACATCACTGTGTGTATTATCCCTGTACTGTGACCTCACTGTGTGTATTATCTCTGTACTGTGACATCACTGTGTGTATTATCCCTGTACTGTGACATCACTGTGTATTATCCCTGTACTGTGACATCACTCTGTATATTATCCCTGTACTGTGACATCACTCTGTATATTATACCTGTACTGTGACATCACTGTGTATTTTTCCTGTACTGTGACATCACTGTGTATTATTCCTGTACTGTGACATCACTGTGTATTATCCCTGTACTGTGACATCACTCTGTATATTATCCCTGTACTGTGACATCACTCTGTATATTATACCTGTACTGTGACATCACTGTGTATTTTTCCTGTACTGTGACATCACTGTGTATTATTCCTGTACTGTGACATCACTGTGTATTATTCCTGTACTGTGACATCACTGTGTATTATTCCTGTACTGTGACATCACGGTGTGTATTATCCCTGTACTGTGAAGTCACTGTGTATTATCTCTGTACTATGACATCACTGTGTATATTATCCCTCCCTGTACTGTGACATCACTGTGTGTATTATCTCTGTACTGTGACATCACTGTGTATTATCCCTGTACTGTGACATCACTGTGTGTATTATCTCTGTACTGTGACATCACTGTGTGTATTATCTCTGTACTGTGACATCACTGTGTGTATTATCCCTGTACTGTGACATCACTGTGTATATTATCCCTGTACTGTGACATCACTGTGTGTATTATCCCTGTACTGTGACATCACTGTGTATGTTATCCCTGTACTGTGACATCACTGTGTGTATTATCCCTGTACTGTGACATCACTGTGTATATTATCCCAGTACTGTGACATCACTGTGTGTATTATCCCTGTACTGTGACCTCACTGTGTGTATTATCTCTGTACTGTGACATCACTGTGTGTATTATCCCTGTACTGTGACATCACTGTGTATTATCCCTGTACTGTGACATCACTCTGTATATTATCCCTGTACTGTGACATCACTCTGTATATTATACCTGTACTGTGACATCACTGTGTATTTTTCCTGTACTGTGACATCACTGTGTATTATTCCTGTACTGTGACATCACTGTGTATTATTCCTGTACTGTGACATCACTGTGTATTATTCCTGTACTGTGACATCACTGTGTGTATTATCCCTGTACTGTGACGTCACTGTGTATTATCTCTGTACTATGACATCACTGTGTATATTATCCCTCCCTGTACTGTGACATCACTGTGTGTATTATCTCTGTACTGTGACATCACTGTGTATTATCCCTGTACTGTGACATCACTGTGTGTATTATCTCTGTACTGTGACATCACTGTGTGTATTATCTCTGTACTGTGACATCACTGTGTGTATTATCCCTGTACTGTGACATCACTGTGTATTATCCCTGTACTGTGACATCACTGTGTATTATCCCTGTACTGTGACATCACTGTGTATATTAACCCTGTACTGTGACATCACTGTGTATATTATCCCTGTACTGTGACATCACTGTGTATTATCCCTGTACTGTGACATCACTGTGTGTATTATCCCTGTACTGTGACATCACTGTGTATATTATCTCTGAACTATAACATCACTGTGTGTTATCTCTATACTGCAACATCACTGTTGATACTTACACTGCACTGTGACATCACTGTATATATTAAGCCTGTATACCCTAATGCCACTGTACATATTTACCTTGCACTGCGAGTGACAATACAGGGTAAATATGCACAGTGACATCACAGTTCAGAGTTAATATAAACAGTAATGTCTCTGTACAGGGACAATAAACAGTTTTGCCACTACAGGGTTAATAAACGCAGTGTTGTCACAGTAGAGGGTAACTATACAGTGATGTCATTGTACCGGGAAAATATACACAGTGAAGTCAGCATTCAAGAATAATAAACTGTGATGTCACTACAGGGTTGTTATACACAATGACATCAAATTACAGGATGAAGCACAGTGATGTCAGTTTATTATGAAGCACAGTGATGTCACTACAGGGTTGTTATACACAGTGACATCAAATTACAGGATGAAGCACAGTGATGTCAGTTTATTATGAAGCTCAGTGATGTCACAGTTTATTATGAAGCACAGTGATGTCACAGTTTATTATGAAGCACAGTGATGTCACAGTTTATTATGAAGCACAGTGATGTCACAGTTTATTATGAAGCACAGTGATGTCACAGTTTATTATGAAGCACAGTGATGTCACAGTTTATTATGAAGCACAGTGATGTCACAGTTTATTATGAAGCACAGTGATGTCACAGTTTATTATGAAGCACAGTGATGTCACAGTTTATTATGAAGCACAGTGATGTCACAGTTTATTATGAAGCACAGTGATGTCACAGTTTATTATGAAGCACAGTGATGTCACAGTTTATTATGAAGCACAGTGATGTCACAGTTTATTATGAAGCACAGTGATGTCACAGTTTATTATGAAGCACAGTGATGTCACAGTTTATGATGAAGCACAGTGATGTCACAGTTTATGATGAAGCACAGTGATGTCACAGTTTATTATGAAGCACAGTGATGTCACAATTTATTATGAAGCACAGTGATGTCACAGTTTATTATGAAGCACAGTGATGTCACAGTTTATTATGAAGCACAGTGATGTCACAGTTTATTATGAAGCACAGTGATGTCAGTTTATTATGAAGCACAGTGATGTCACAGTTTATTATGAAGCACAGTGATGTCACAGTTTATTATGAAGCACAGTGATGTCACAGTTTATTATGAAGCACAGTGATGTCACAGTTTATTATGAAGCACAGTGATGTCACAGTTTATTATGAAGCACAGTGATGTCACAGTTTATTATGAAGCACAGTGATGTCACAGTTTATTATGAAGCACAGTGATGTCACAGTTTATTATGAAGCACAGTGATGTCACAGTTTATGATGAAGCACAGTGATGTCACAGTTTATTATGAAGCACAGTGATGTCACAGTTTATTATGAAGCACAGTGATGTCACAGAGACTACAGAATGTATAACTGTACGTATGATGAAGATGGCGGGATGCTATCGAAATGTCACACATACATGGGGGAATAAAACACTTTGTTTTTGCACCTTATCTGGGAGTGCCGCTGTAGATAGATAGATAGATGATATATAGATAGATAGATAGATAATAGAAATGAGATAGATAGATAGATATGAGATAGATAGATAGATCAGTTTATCCCAACCAGGGGGCCTCTAGCTATTCCAAAACGACAACTCCCAGCATGTCTTTGGCTTTATGAGCATACTGGGAGTTGTTGTTTTGCAACAGCTGGAGGCCCCCTGGTTGGGAAACACTGATCTATCTATCTATCAATCATCTATCTATCTCCTCTCTATCTATCTATATCATATCTATCTATCATCTATCTATCTATCTATATCATATCTATCTATCATCTATCTATCATCTATCTATCTATCATCTATCTATCTCTCATATCTATCTATCTATATCATATCTATCTATCATCTATCTATCATCTAATAATCTATCTTTCTATCTCATATCTATCTATATATCTATATATCATCTATCTATCTATCTCTCATATCTATCTATCTTTCATCTATCTCTCATCTATCTGAGATAGATATGAGATAGATAGATAAATAGAAATAGATAGATAGATACATAAATAGATGGATATAGATAGATGGATAGATATGATATAGATATGATTATGATATAGATAGATATGAGATAGATAGATATGAGATAGATAGGAGATAGATAGATGAAAGATAGATATGATATAGATAGATAGATAGATATGAGTTAGATAGATATGAGATAGATAGATAGATAGATAGGAGATAGATGGATAGATAGATAGGAGATAGATGGATAATAAAAAAAACTCCAGAAGAGCAGCAGAACAAAATGAAGAAAACCAATGCAATGGTGCACGCTGGGTGTGGACCTTGGTGAGAGCTTCACTTGTACTAGAAAAAAGCAAGAGACCAGCAGCACACAGAAAAATGAGTGCAGAAAAGGTGGAGATTTATTGCATTATCCCAGTGTACAAGCTCCTTGAGAACGACGACGAGAGGTCGCTGAAACGTCGCTTCTTTTCTACACTGGGATAATGCAATAAATCTCCACCTTTTTTGCACTAATTTTTCTGTGTGCTGCTGGACTCTTGATTTATTTTTATTTTTTTTCATAGATAGATAGATAATAGATAGATGATTGATATAGATCAGTGTTTCCCAACTAGGGGGGCCTCCAGCTGTTGCAAAACTACAACTCCCAGTATGCTCATAAAGCCAAAGGAATGCTGGGAGTTGTAGTTTTGCAAAAGCTGGAGGCCTCCTGGTTGGGAAACTGATCTATCTATATCATATAAATGTATCTATATCATATCCATCTATCTATATCATATCCATCTATCTCCTATCCATCTATCTATCTATCTATCCAATCTATCTATCTGTCTATATCATATCTATCTCTCATCTATCCATATCATATCTATGTATCTATCATCTATCTATCGATCTGCCTATCATCTATCTATCCATCTATTTATGTATCTTTCTATATATCATCTCTCTATCTATATATCATCTATTTATTTATCTTTCTATCTATCTATCTATCTATCTATCTATATATATATATATATATATATATATATTTATGTATCTATCTATCTATATATCATCCATCTACCTATCTATCTCTCATATCTATTTATCTATCTATCTCTCATCTATCTGAGTTAGATAGATAGATAGATAGATAGATATGAGATAGATAGATATGAGATAGATAGATAGATATGAGATAGATAGATATGAGATAGATAGATAGATAGATAGATATGAGATGGATAGATAGATATGAGATAGATAGATATGAGATAGATAGATATGAGATAGATAGATAGATATGAGATAGATAGATAGATATGAGATAGATAGATAGATAGATATGAGATAGATAGATAGATAGATAGATATGAGATAGATATGAGGATAGATAGATATGAGATAGATAGATATGAGATAGATAGATAGATATGAGATAGATATGAGATAGATAGATAGATAGATATGAGATAGATAGATAGATAGATAGATAGATAGATATGAGATAGAAAGATAGATAGATAGATAGATATGAGATAGATATGAGGATAGATAGATATGAGAAAGAGAGATAGATAGATAGATAGATGCATAAATAGATGGATATAGATAGATGGATGGATGGATAGATATGAGAGATAGATAGATAGATAGATAGATAGATAGGAGATATATATCTAATAGATTGATAGATAGATAGATAGATAGATAGATAGATAGATCAGTGTTTCCCAACCTGGGGGCCTCCAGCTGTTGCAAAACTACAACTCCCAGTATGCTCATAAAGCCAAAGGAATGCTGGGAGTGGTAGTTTTGAAACAGCTGGAGGCCCTCTGGTTGGGAAACACTGAACTACCTCCCACTGTCTCCTACAACTTTCCCCCTCTCCCCCAAGCAAGTTACTTACTTTAAAAGGGCATCAGCAGTGGGCAGTGGGCAGGTAAGTCTTCCATACTGGTGGTGTCCGGGCCTGTATACACACAGCGGGCCTGCTCCACAAGGTCCAGTATACAGGGGAGTGAGAGAGGGGGAGGAGCTTCCTGTCTGCTCTTCCCAGTCTGCATAGCGCGGCCCCTGCATGGTGACAGGGCTGCAGGCTGAAGATTTATTTTAAAAAAGGATGGCGGAGTAGATGGCTCCGGGGGGACGTCGGGTGCAGCGGGGGCTCGGGCCCCTTACTGGTGGCCATGAGAGCTGCTAGTGACCTACTGCTGCTAGGGGGGGGGGGCACAAGGGGGGCGGGGGTGTAATCATGATGTAGCCCCCTCTGGCCCCCTCCTGCCCCCCTAACCCCGCCCCTCCCCCCCCCCCAGAGACGCCACTGGCTGCAGGGGTGGTTGAACGCAGCGTCCATCCGGGTGCTGTCAAACTTGCTGTGGTCGGGGAGTATGCGGTGGTATGTGGCCTAAAGCTCGCCTCTGGGGCCGGACCTGGAGAGGGCAGCGGGCCCCCTCTCACGCTGGGCCCCTGTGCAGCTGAACCGGCTGCACAGGCGATATGTCCGCCCCTGCACTGTTCAATTATTAAGCACAGTAAGTTTCAAAACACTTTATAGATTGTAAAAAACTGGAAATTGTAATTTGTTTTGTTTGCAGCAAAAATCTAAAGCTATTTCAATCAAACTTTTAACAACATTTAACTTTTTTAAAATTTGTACAGGACACGTTACATTTTAACATAGGACTCCTTATTTGATAACAGCTTCACAAGTCTTGCATACATTGAACTTGTGAGTTTTTGGACAGTTTCTGCTTGAATTTGTGTGCAAGATGTTAGAATAGCCTCCTAGAGCTGCTGTTTGGATGTAAACTGCTTCCCACCCTCATAGATCTTTTGCTTGAGGATGCTCCAAAGGTTCTCAATAGGATGGAGGCCAAACTTTCTCTTCTTTTATCCCCATAGCAGCCATTGATGCAGAGATAATCTTTGCAGCATGAGATGATGCATTGTCTTGCATGACGATGATTTTATTACGGAAAGCACAGTTCTTCCTTCTGTACCAGGGAAGAAAGTGGTCAGTCAGAAGCCTTACATAATTTGCAGAGGTCATCTTTACACCTTCAGGGATGCTAAAGGGGCCTACCAGCTCTCTTCCCATGATTCTGGCCCAAAACATGACTTCACTACCGCCTTGCTGATGATGCAGCCTTGTTGGAACAGGGTGGCCGTCCACTTACCATCCACTACTCCATCCATCTGGACCATCCAGGGTTGCACGGCACTCATCAGTGAACAGGACTGTTTGAAAATTAGTCTTCATGTATTTTTCTGCCCAATGCAGTTGTTTCTGCTTGTGAGCATTGGTTAGTGGTGGCCGAATAGAAGGTTTATGCACAGTTGCAAGACTCTGGAGGACTCTAAATTATTGATTTCTGTGGGACCAGCAGCTTCAAATATCTGTTTGCTGCTATGTAATGGTATTTTAGCAGTTGATCTCTTGATCCGATGCATGGATCTGGCAGAAATCTTCCTCAATGTGCCTCTATCTGCACGAACCCGTCTGTGCTCTGAATCAGCCACAAATCTCTTAATAGTGCGATGATCACGCTTACGTTTTCGTGAAATATCTAATGTTTTCATACCTCGTCAAAGGCATTGAACTATTTGACTCTTTTCAGCAGCAGAGAGATCTTTTCTCTTCCCCATATTGCTTGAAAATGGTGTCTGCTTAATAATGTGGAACACAAACCTTTAGTAGTTTTTCCTTAAATTGGGCTCACCTGGCAATCTAATTATCACATGTGTCCGAGATTGTTTTCAGTGATCAAAAGAGCTCTGAGACACAATACCATCGATGAGATAAAATGAAAAACAAAATATTTAATCTACGTGACACTGAACCCCTTAAGGACTCTGGAATGCTTTTACTTATGAATTTGATTCTGAGATGTTTTTTTCGTGACATATTCTTCTTTAACATAGTGGTACATTTTTGTCAATACTTGCATCATTTCTTGGTGAAGAATTCCAAAACTTCATGCAAAATTTTTAAAATTTAGCATTTTTCTAACTTTGAAGCTCTCTGCTTGTAAGTAAAATAGACATTCCAAATAAATTATATATTGATTCACATATAAAATATGTCTACTTTATGTTTGCATCAGAAAGTTGACATGTTTTTACTTTTGGAAGACATCAGAGGGCTTCAAAGTTCAGCAGCAATTTTCGAATTTTTTACAACATTTTCAAAATCGCAATTTTCCAGGAACCAATTCAGTTTTGAAGTGGATTTGAAGGGCTTCCTTATATTAGAAATACCCCATAAATGACCCCATTATACAAACTGCACCCCTCAAAGTATTCAAAATGACATTCAGAAAGTTTGTTAGCCCTTTAGGTGTTTCACAGGAATAGCAGCAAAGTGAAGCAGAAAATTCTAAATCTTCATTTTTTACACTCGAATGTTCTTGTAGACCCAGTTTTGAATTTTTTACAAAGGGTAATAGGAGAAAAAGCCCCCCAAAATTTGTAACCCAATTTCTCTCGAGTAAGAAAATACCTCATATGTGGATATAAAGTGCTCTGTGGGTGTACTAGAGGACTCAGAAGGGAAGGAGTGACAATGGGATTTTGGAGAGTGAATTTTGCTGAAATGGTTTTTGGGGGGAATGTCGCATTTTTTGTGAAAATGATTTTAAGGGGGCAAAAGTGCAGTTTTTAGGGGGCAAAAGTGCATTTTTTCCCTAAATTTACAAAGGTTAATGGGAGAAAATGCCCCCCAAAATTTGAAATACCCCATGTAAGGATGTAAAATGCTCTGCGGGCAAACTACAATGCTCAGAAGAGCACATTTGGCTTTTAGAAAGTAAATTTAGCTGAAATGGTTTTTGGGGGGCATGTCACATTTAGGAAGCCCCTATGGTGCCAGAACAGCAAAAAAATAAATAAATAAACCCACATGGCATACTATTTTGGAAACTACACCCCTCAAGGAGCGTAACAAGAGGTACAGTGAACCTTAACATCCCACAGGTGTCTGATGACTTATCGTTAAAGTCGGATGTGTAAATTACATTTTTATTTTTCACAAAAATGCAGTTTTTTTCCCAAATTTTACATTTTTACAGGGGGTAATAGGAGAAAATGCCCCCCAAAATGTGTAACATCATTTCGTCTGAGAAAGGAAATACCCAATGTGTGGACGTCAAGTGCTCTGCTGGCGCACTACAATGCTCACAAGAGAAAGAGCACATTGAGCTTTTGTAGAGTGAAATCGTTTGAAATGGAAGTCAGGGGCCATGTGCGTCAGACACCTGTGGGGCGTAAATGCTCACTGTACCCCTTATTACATTACGTGAGGGGCTTAGTTTCCAAAATGAGGTCACATGTGGGGGGGGGGTCCATTGTTCTGGCACCATGGGGGCTTTGTAAACACATGTGGCCTTCAATTCAGACAAATTCTCTCTCCAAAAGCACAATGGTGCTCCTTTTCTTCTGAGCATTGTAGTTCGCCCGCAGAGCACTTTACATCCACATATGGGGTATGTTCTTAATCAGAAGAAGTGGGGTTCCAAATTTTGGGGGGCTTTTTTTTCCTATTTTCCCTTGTGAAAATGAAAAATGTAGGGTAATTTGCACGGTTTTAGGTTTGGTGGGAAAACGGCATACGGGGCAAAAATGAGCCGACCAGAGGCAGCGTTTTACTCTGGTCGGCTTATTGAAATGCATTACATACGGGCCGAATACGGGAGCGCCAGGTTTTCGCTCCCTCCAGCCATATGCAGTCCCGTATTGCTTAAAATGTAATGTAAACTAGGGATCGACTGATCATCGGTTTGGCCGATATTATCGGCCAATATTCACGATTTTGGACATTAT
The DNA here is from genome assembly GCF_029499605.1 of Hyla sarda. Lineage (NCBI taxonomy): Eukaryota > Metazoa > Chordata > Amphibia > Anura > Hylidae > Hyla > Hyla sarda. Next base: position 286,188,395 of record NC_079190.1, on the reverse strand, counting down.
CGGTATCGGCAATTACCTTGCCGATAATCCGATAATGCCCCCCGCACCACCCCCACCGCACCGCGCCACCCCCCACCGCGCCGCACTGCAAAACCCCCACCACCACCGCGCCGCCCCGGCCGCTGCCCCATTTCCTCCCCCATCCCTGGTTTTATAATTACCTGTTCCCAGGGCCCAGGGTCCATGCTATTTCTGGCTCCTGCGCGTCCTGTGTTACGCTGCGCTGAACAGCGCAATGACGAGTGACGTTCTCAACGCGACATCACCGTCATTGCACACAGTGACAGCTCAGGAGGACAGCGCCGGAGACAGAAGTAGAGCGGACCCCGGGAGGCAATGGGGCAGGGACGGCGGTCTCTGGCCGGTGCGGTGCGGGGGGGGGGGGGGGGGGGTGGTGCCGATTGCAGTGCGGAGGGGTGTGCGGTGCGCCGGGTGGTGTTAATTTATACCGGTATAAGTTATCGGCTATCACCCCTAACCTCCACAGAATATCGGTATCGGCCCTAAAAAAACGATATTGGTCGATCCCTAATGTAAACCCAGCTTTACTATGCTTCTGCCTTCATCTAGTGCTCTCCCATGTTTTGGTTTGTTTAACCATGTTCAAATGCGTCACTTGCTATATAAATAGTAGTCTCTACTCACAATAAACAATTACTGCAAAGTCCTGACAGTATACCAGCCTTATAACTCAATGTCCACTCATCTACAACATAAATCCAAGTAAACTGTGCTTATTGAATGATGATGTCCCACAATGTTCTGCCCAGTGAACAGGATATAATATTGTTCCAAAGATATGTTCTGTTATCTACCAAGTGCAATGCGCCAGAGCACAAGGCCCATGATTTCTCCTACGTGATGTCAGTGTAGATTTGTTTCAATTGTGAATCTACAGAAAAATAAGTTTCTTTATGGGCTTTTCCAAGACATGACTGGTGTTGCTCAGCTTCTGTACACTTTGGGGCTTATTCACTATTGCAAACACTGAAAAACTGTGATGCAATTTGTGCCAAAACACTAGCATTTACTCTGCTTCTCATCATTTACTATGTATTTAACCCCTTAAGGACACAGTCCATTTTAACTTTAAGGACCAGGCCAATTTTAGTTTTTTCATTTTTGTTTTCTCCTCCTCACCTTCTAAAATCCATAACTCTTTTATATTTCCATTCACAGACCTTTATGAGATCTTGTTTCTTGCGTAACCAATTGCACTTTGTAATGACATCACTCATTTTACCCTAAAATGTATGGTAAACTAAAAAAAAAAAAATTTGTGCAAGGAAAGGGGGGGGGGGGGGGGGTTGTTTTCACGCTGTACACTTTACAGTATAAATGACATGTTTGTTTTATTTTGTGGGTCAATATGATTAAAATGATACTCATGGTTACATGCTTTTCTATTATTGTACTGCTTTTAATATATCTCAAACTTTTTTTTACAAAAAAAGCATGTTTAACCCCTTAACGACGCAGGACGTATATTTACGTCCTGCGCCGGCTCCCGCGATATGAAGCAGGATCGCACCACGATCCTGCATGATATTGCGTCAGTCCCGGCGCTCATCAACGGCCGGGACCCGCGGCTAATACCACACATCGCCGATCGCGGCGATGTGCATTATTAACCCTTTAGAAGCGGCGGTCAAAGCTGACCGCCGCTTCTAAAGTGAAACTGAAAGTGACCCGGCTGCTCAGTCGGGCTGTTCGGGACAGCCGCGGTGAAATCGCGGCATCCCGAACAGCTGACCGGACACCGGGAGGGCCCTTACCTGCCTCCTCGGTGTCCGATCGACAAATGACTGCTCCGTGCCTGAGATCCAGGCAGGAAGCAGTCAAGCGCCGATAATGCTGATCACAGGCGTGTTAATACACGCCAGTGATCATCATAGGAGATCAGTGTGTGCAGTGTTATAGGTCCCTATGGGAGCTATAACACTGCAAAAAAAATGTTAAAAAAAAGTGTTAATAAAGGTCATTTAACCCCTTCCCTAATAAAAGTTTGAATCACCCCCCTTTTCCCATAAAAAATAAATAAAACAGTGTAAAAAATAAATAAATATATGTGGTATCGCCGCGTGCGTAAATGTCCGAACTATAAAAATATATCATTAATTAAACTGCATGGTCAATGGCGTACGCGCAAAAAAATTCCAAAGTCCAAAAAAGCGTATTTTGGTCACTTTTTATATCATTAAAAAAATGAATAAAAAGTGATCAAAAAGTCCGATCAAAACAAAAATCATACTGATAAAAACTTCAGATCACGGCGCAAAAAATTTGATTTTACTACGTACCTGGCAGACAGTAATGGACATGCTTAGGAAGGATCTGCGCTTGTCTTGGGGCTAAATGACTATGTTGTGAGATTACCGTACTACTGTGGCTAGCTTTTTGTGAACTGTTATTTCCTGTTTGACTTTTCTTTTTTTACTACAAATCCCACAATTCCATTTTCCTCCCTCCCACACATCAACTACCCCACCCATTTAAATATAAATGAGCTGCATCCATTAAAAAGACCTGTGGATTTCAATCAGGGTGCCTGCAGCTGTTGCATTAGTTGCAGATTGATCTCTCTCCCACCAAGCGATCACTCCACCCATTGAAGCCGACAGTTTCCCTGTCATCAGCTGACTAGTGAGGTCAGGTCTCGGCCGCATTGCAACCTGGGAAAAATCTGAAACAACAGTCATTTTGTATGCTGTTAAAAATAAATATTGGGGCAAAAATCACGGAATAATTGTGAGAAAACCGTCACACACAGGTACAGACATTATATTATGAACTACACTAACTTTACAGCTCCTGTAGCATAGTCAAATAAGAAAAAAATCCTGGAATTCCCCTTTAATGGGGGTGGGGCTTTTTCAAAATAGAATTTTACTTTTGTTTAACTTTCTTTACATTTATTTTACACTTTTTTTTTAGTCCCTACAGGGGAATATTTATAGCAATCATCAGATTGCTAATACTATTTAGTGCTATGCATAGGCATAGCACTGATTAGTATTATCGGCGATCTTCTGCTCTGGTCTGCTGGAAGGCAGATCAGTGCAGAAGACCCTGAGAGAGCGGCCTAGGCAGGTGAGGGGACCTCCAGCCGCCATCTTGGCTGATCTAATCCCTGTGGCAGTGCCGTGGGCAACCCCATCAGCCATTTTAAGTGCCAAACTGCCGCAGATGCTGTGATCTGTATTGATCGCGGCATCTGAGGGGTTAATGGTGGACATCAGCGTTACCGCTGACGTCTGTCATTACATATGGGTCCGTGGCTACTGACAGCCACCGGAACCCGCCATACACAAGTGTACATGAAGTTACTCGTTGTACATTTACGGCGCATGTCATTAAGGGGCTAAAACACCTGGGGGAACATGTACTAAGGCTGGTGCGCCTGTAAATATGGACTGGCTTTTAAACTGGCTTATGTGCACATGTCGCATTTACTATGCAACTTTTTGCACGTGCACAGGCTTTTCTTTCTGTGTGTGCGAAGAGGGTGTGGTTAGGGGTAAAGGGGGTGGGGTTTCACTGGAGTACCTTTTTGTGCAGAATTTATGAAGTGTGTCTTTTAAAAAAAGTTGCACATAATTTCACAAAGCTTACTCCACAGGAGCATTGGAGCCCGCACTCTCATTAATTTAATGACTGGAGTCTCTGCTCCTAAGATGGGCCTGCTGGGCCCCAACATTTTTTTTTTTAAATGTCATGTGAGTGAATGTCACTCACTGACTGGCCGTCACTATACACTACTTGACTGTACTCATAGCATAGCTACTTAAAGCCTTCCTGGCTGGGCAGGATGCATATAATGTACGCCTCCTGCTGAGACTAAGCTGCACCCGCTGCTGTATTGCCACAAGCCCAACTCATAGCAGGAACTTCGGACACTAAAGTGACCAGAGTCCGGGCTCCTGTAAAGAACATAGTTGTGTGCTATCCCTGAAATGTGCTATGGTGTTTCGACACCGAAGGTAAGTAGTTAACATTTGTTAACCTGAGGACTAGCCTGTCCTTTTTCACGTTTCAGTATTACCCTGCTTTAAGCAAGTCAAAAGGACTGTTCTAGTTGCAAGTTACATCATCTGAGAAAGATCTAGGCAACGGGTGCAGTGATCGCTATCCGGAGCTCAGAGGATTTTGCCTAAACGGTCATCTTCAGTTCATGCTGTGAAGGCAACATGCTCAAAATTTCACAGAAATTTCCCTACATACACCCTACACATAGGGTATCATGTTGCAAACCTGTGAATAAAAAGTTATGTCTTTGCACTACGATCAGCCAACCTGTCTAGGCCTTCCACAGCAGAATGGCCAGCCCCAAATGTTCCTCTGTGAACTCCATTCTGTCAAATGAGGCTGTTCACGTATGCACAGCACAGGAATGAGACTTCTCAAATCCATATTACTAAGACTACTATACTTAGATCCTCACAAGTTGGTTAAACGTGGTGTAAGGTGCAATGTAGGACTCCAATTTACTCACATTTTTGGCTTTAATCTGTGGCATAACTCTCGGAAAGGCGCATCCAGGGAATTCCCCCTGACTTGACAGACAGGCTGGCGCTAACCCAGCTGTAGGCCCAAAGAACACAACTGAAACACAGAAAGGCCACATATAGAACATGTCTCCTTCTTGGAGGCAAAGACAATGTAGAACAAATCCTTGCAGCATGGACTAGGAACAGGAACAGCAACTGAGGGTACATGTGGCCCAAAAGTATGTAGGCCTAACAATGACTGGTGCAGCAGAAGTACTTGGGACTTGAGCAAAGGCCAAACTCTGACTCCCTAGAACTGGTTTAGGTCCACCCATTTCCCCAGGAGAGGAAGGTGGAACCAGGGACAATTTTCTGCAAATATTGGACAGGAGCTGACATGTGATTAAATCATTCAGCGTCAGACATTTACCTCATTGTATGCCATAGATTTTAATGCAAATATATTTGCAATATAGAAAAATTTTAACCTTAATGCAAAACACTCATAGTTTAAAGGTGTATTTCCATCTTAAAGTGTAAGGTGTATCAACAGACTATGATCAATGGGGTCTAACACCCCTGCTGAGTTTAAGAACAAATGAACTGAGATCCCCTCTCTGCAGAACACTGTTCTCAGACACTTGTGCTCCATTTATTTCAAGGTAGTACAGAGGTTCGTAGTACAGAGGGTGACTGGGAAGGTCACTGTTCTGGGAAAGTATCATTCGGAAGATCAAAGGGGTCATAGCAGTAAAACTTACATTGATCAGTAGATTCTAGCATACCCTAACTATTTAAAGTGAAACTATAACCCCTTAAGGAACAAGCCCATTTTAACCTTAAGGACGAGGCCAATTTTAATTTAGCATTTTTGCGTTTTTTCCTCCTCGCCTTCTAAAATCCATAACTTTTTTTATATATCCATCTACAGACCCATATAAGGCTTGTTTTTTGCATTACCAATTGTTATTTATAATGACAGCTCAAATTTTTCCATAGAATGTATGGCGAACACCAAAAATAATTTTTTTAGGGAGGAAATTTTTATGACAATTTTGCAAATTTTAGAGGGTTTTGTTTTCACACTGCATACTTAACGGTAAAAATGACATGTGTTCTTTATTCTGTGGGTCAAAACAATTAAAATGATACCCATGGTTACATACTTTTCTATTATTGTACCGCTTAAAAAAAATCTCTAACTTTATGTACAAAATCAGTATGTTTAAAATCGCCCTATTTTGACCACCTATATCTTTTTCATTTTTCCATATACAGCACAGACCCAAAAGTTTGGACACACCTTCTCATTCAGAGTTTTCTTTATTTTCATGCCTATGTTTATAATCTTACATGTTTTTCATTGAACTGTGTACTTACTATTATGTACATTTCAAAGCAAATATCGCGCATTTGCAATAACTTTTTTTTGTATATTCACCACATTTATTGTTGTATATAGTATACTGGTGCAATTTTTTTCAATGTGTATTGTACATTTAGTCTGTGTCTGTGTGGGAGGGGAGTGGCCCCACCCACACCACTCAGGTGTTTTCCCATATATAGACCAGAAGGATCTTATTCTTTCTTTGTATGACTAAGGCGAGAGAGCTCGCCGAAACGCGTCACTTGTGATCCACACTGAAGGCATCAAAACTATGAATTAACACATGTGAAATTATATACATAACAAAAAAGTGTGAAAATATGTCATATTCTAGGTTCTAGCCACCTTTTGCTTTGATTACTGCTTTGCACACTCTTGGCATTCTCTTGATGAGCTTCAAGAGGTAGTCACCTGAAATGGTCTTCCAACAGTCTTGAAGGAGTTCCCAGAGATGCTTAGCACTTGTTGGCCCTTTTTGCCTTCACTCTGCGGTCCAGCTCACCCCAAACCATCTCGATTGGGTTCAGGTCCGGTGACTGTGGAGGTCCAGGTCATCTGGCGCAGCACCCCATCACTCTCCTTCTTGGTCAAATAGCCCTTACACAGCCTGGAGGTGTGTTTGGGGTCATTGTCCTGTTGAAAAATAAAGGATGGTCCAACTAAACGCAAACCGGATGGAATAGCATGCCGCTGCAAGATGCTGTGGTAGCCATGCTGGTTCAGTATGCCTTCAATTTTGAACAAATCCCCAACAGTTGTCACCGGCAAAGCACCCCCACACCATCACACCTCCTCCTCCACACCAGCACACCTGTGAAGTGAAAACCATTTCAGGTGACTACCTCTTGAAGCTCAACAAGAGAATGCCAAGAGTGTGCAAAGCAGTAATCAAAGCAAAAGGTGGCTACTTTGAAGAACCTAAAATATGACCTATTTTCAGTTGTTTCACACTTTTTTGTTATGTTTATAATTCCACATGTGTTAATTCATAGTTTTGATGCCTTCAATGTAAATCTACAATTTTCATAGTCATGAAAATAAAGAAAACTCTGAAGAGAAGGTGTGTCCAAACTTTTGGTCTGTACCATATATGAGGCAGTATGAGGGCTAATTTTTTGCACCATGATCTGTACTTTTTTTTTATACCACATTTGCTTATTTAAAACTTTGAAATCACTTTTTATTAATTTTTGGGGGAATAAAATGTGACAAAAGAGCAGCAATTTTTGACTTTTTAAAAAATATTTTATGGTTACGCCATTCACCATATGGGATCATTAACATTATATTTTGATCGTTTGGACATTTACACACGCAGCAATACCAAATATGTTTATTAATCTTTTTTTAGGGGGTAAAATGGGAAAAAGGGACAATTTCCATTTTTATTGGGGGAGGGGATTTTCTATTTTTTTTTACTTTTGATTTTTAAATTTTTTAACTTTTGCTTAACACTTTTGATGTCCCCAAAGGAGACTATCTATAGCAATCACTTGATTGCTAATACTGTTCAGTGCTATGCATATGCAGTGCTAGGGCATAGCACTGATCAGTATTATTGGCGATCTTCTGCTCTGGTCTGTTCGATCTCAGACCAGAGCAGAAAACCCCAGGAGAAGGCCGGAGGCAGGTGAGGGGACTTCTGGCCGCCAGCTTAGTTGATCGGATCCCTGCGGCAGCGCCGCGGCGATCCGAACATCTATTTAAACATGCGCATTGCTACAGATGCTGTGATCTGTATTGATCACGGCATCTGCTGGGTTAATGGCGGACATCGGCGCCATCGCTGATGTCCGCCATTATCGGTGGGTCCCTGGCTGCTGATAGCAGCCAGGACCTGCAGTGCATGATGTGTACATGTACAGGACGTAAATGTACATCCTGGTGTACAAAGTACCTACGCACCAGGGCGTACATTTATGTCCGTGGTTGTTAAGGGGATAATGTCAAAACCCTAAAGAGTCTGATCTTTTATACCTCTTATGTATTACCAAATTAGGGCAAACATTAAATGGGGGTTCCAATGGCGTAACTATAGACTATGGAGCAGTCTCAGCTGCTGAAGGGCCCAATAGGCCATATATTGCGTTCTGGGTGCAAGGACAATTGTGATGCAGGCTAGCTGGGAGTTGTAGCCAGAAAAATGAATATTTGGTCACTGTCCCTTTAATTTGTGCTTTTAAAAACAGTTTAACTGGATTTAGAGTACTTGAGGTTCTTCTTTAGTAAGTATACATGTATTGCCCAATGCAGATTTACGTGCTCTCTGGTTCTTAAGTTCTTAGCCCAATATTATTGAAACTACTGTTGATGATCCTCACAGGTTGGCTCAATGTGGTGCAAGGTGCAATCTAGACTTCTCTTTACTCACTCAGCAGTGGTCCTGCAACACAACACTTAGAAAGGCGCATCCAGGGAAGTCTCCCTTATGTGGCAAACAGGCAGCACTAACTCAGACCATAGGTCGACAAAGAGATTAGTGTATTCAGAGAGGTCCTTGTTCAACTAAGTAATTTTAACGTGCATTGTGGGTAAATTGTTTGAAGGACTTATAAGGGACTACATACAGGAATACATAGGGGATAATTGTATTATAAGTGATAGCCAGCATGGGTTTACTAAGGATAGAAGTTGTCAAACCAATCTAATTTGCTTTTATGAAGAGGTGAGTAGAAGCCTTGACAGAGGAATGGCTGTGGATATAGTGTTTCTGGATTTTGCTAAAGCGTTTGATACTGTCCCTCATAGTCGTCTGACAGGTAAGTTAAGGTCTTTGGGTTTGGAAACTTTAGTTTGTAACTGGATTGAACACTGGCTCATGGATCGTACCCAGAGAGTGGTGGTCAATGATTCGTACTCTGATTGGTCCCCGGTAATTAGTGGTGTACCCCAAGGTTCAGTACTGGGCCCGCTGCTGTTTAATTTATTTATCAATGATATAGAGGATGGTATTAACAGCTCTGTTTCTATCTTTGCAGATGACACCAAGCTTTGTAGCACGGTACAGTCTATAGAGGATGTGTATAGGTTACAAGATGACTTGGATAGACTAAGTGTCTGGGCATCCACTTGGCAAATGAGGTTCAATGTGGATAAATGTAAAGTTATGCATCTGGGTACTAATAACCTGCATGCGTCGTATGTCTTAGGGGGGATCAAACTGGCAGAGTCACTGGTAGAGAAGAATCTGGGTGTACTTGTAGATCACAGACTACAGAATAGCATGCAATGTCAGGCTGCTGCTTCCAAAGCCGGCAGGATATTGTCATGTATAAAAAGAGGCATGGACTCAAGGGACAGGGACATAATACTCCCCCTTTATAAAGCATTGGTACGGCCTCACCTGGAATATGCTGTTCAGTTTTGGTCGCCTGTCCATAAAAGGGACACTGCAGAGTTGGAAAGGGTGCAGAGACGCGCGACTAAACTAATATGGGGCATGGAACATCTTAGCTATGAGGAGCGATTAAAGGAGTTACAATTGTTTAGTCTTGAGAAAAGACGTTTAAGGGGATATGATAAACGTATATAAGTATATAAATGGCCCATACAAAAAATATGGAGAAAAACTGTTCCAGGTTAAACCCCCCCAAAGGACGAGGGGGCACTCCCTCCGTCTGGAGAAGAAAAGGTTTAGTCTAAAGGGGCGACACGCCTTCTTTACCGTGAGGACTGTGAATTTATGGAACGGTCTACCTCAGGAAATGGTCACAGCAGGAACAATTAACAGCTTTAAAACAGGATTAGATACATTCCTGGAACAAAATAACATTAATGCTTATGCAGAATTATAAAACTACATCCCTTTCCCTTATCCCCTTACACCCTTCACTTCAATTCCCTGGTTGGACTTGATGGACGTATGTCTTTTTTCAAAAATACTAACTATGTAACTATGTAACTTTCTCCTCTCTGCGTGTGGATTTCCTGCTGTGCATCTGCATCATAAGAGTGACTGGAGCTGCAGGGGAATCAAGGTTTTTGTACCCCTCCCCCCCCCCATAGAACTGTGGGAAAAGCATACTATTCTTTGGCAGTAACGTTTGCGGCCTAATAATCTATAGGGGCAATAAAAGGGGCCTAATGCTATATGGGGCAATGATTGGGGCCTAATACTCTATGAGGCAATGTTGGGGCTTAATGATATATGGGGGCAATATTTGGGGTCTAAAATTCTATTGGAGCAATGATTGGGGCCTAATACTATATGGGGTAATGTTTTGGCCCTAAGACTCTATGGGGGCAATGTTTGGGGCCTAATGCTCTATAAGGGCAATGTTTGGAGCCTAATACTCTTTAGAGTAATGTTTGGGGCCTAATACTCTATGGAGGTAATGATTGGGGCCAAATGCTATATGGGGGTTATATTTGGGGTCTTAAATTCTCTGTGGGCAATGTCTGGGGCCTAGTACTATATGGGGGTAATGTTTGGTGCCTAATTCTATATGGGGGCAATGTTTGGTTGCCTAATACTCTATACTCTATAAGGGCAATGTTTTGAGCCTAATATTCTATGGGGGCATTGTTTGGGGTCTAATACTCTATGGGGGTAATGTTTGTGGCCTAATCTTATATGGGGGCAATGTTGAAAGGGGCATTCAAGGAAAAAAACATTTTTTTTTATGTCAACTGGCTCCAATAAGTTCAACAGATTTATAAATTTCTTCTATTAAAAAATCTTAATCATTTTAATAATTATCAGCTGCTGAAGTTGAGTTGTTGTTTTCTGTCTGCTGACATCTCTGCTTGTCTCGGGAACTGCACAGAGTAGAAGAGCTTTGTTATGGGGATTTGCTTCTAAACTGGGAGGTTCCCGAGACACATGTCATCAGAGAGCACTTAGACAGAAAAGAATAACTCAACTTCAGCAGCTCATAAGTACTGAAAGGATTAAGATTTTTTTAATAGAAGTAATTTACAAATCTGTTTACATTTCTGGAGCCAGTTGACATATAAAAAAAAGTTTTTTCCTGGATAACCCCTTTAAGGGCCTAATTGTCACGCATGGGCATGGAAGGAGTGCACACTAATCTCGCCAGCTCCCCTATCCCTGCCTACTTACGTATCTGCCCTAAACGACAGGTCCATAACCACGAAGACAGTCCCTTCCTGTATACGTGAGGGGCGTAATTGTCAAAATAATAAACTACAATGACATTGACTAGGTCCGGGGACAGTGGGACAACAGACAGACTAACAAAATACGACTGCACACTCACACAATAGTCCAGAGTCAACTAACCGCGTCAAAGCCAGGACAAGTCAAAGTACCAAGTCGCTTATACCAGAGAGAAGTCAAGATGAAAGCCAAAAGTCAAAGATGCCGGGTAATACAGGAGAAATAGGGAATACACGCTAGCTACTAGAGCAAAAAGACTCTTTCACAGGCGCTGACTGAGAGCCAACTGCCCGGTTAAATAGGCAACTCACAGGTGCCCTCATCAAGCGGTCAGCTGACCAGCTAGACAGCTAGGTGTAACCTTGCAACAAAAGAAAACAAAGAACCTGTCAGAACCTTTTAACCCTATAGGTTCTGACACTAATACTCTATGAGGGCAATGTTTGGGACCTAATGCTTTATGGGAGCAATATTTGGGGCCTAATACTCTATGTGGCAATGCCTGGGGCCTAATACTCTATGGGGCAATGTGTCTGGCCTAATACTCTATGGAGGCAATGATTGGGGCCTAATACTCTATGGAGGCAATGTTTGGGGCCTAATACTCTATGACGGCAATGTGAGAGGGCCTGATGCTTTATGGGGGGAATGTGAGGGGGACCTAATACTATACAGAGACAAAGAGGGGCCTAATTCTATATGGGGTAATGTAAGGAGGCCTAATGCTGTATGTGGGCCTAATACACGGGGATACAGAGGAGACTGACACTATACAGGGGCACAGAGAGGACCAATACTAAAAGGGGCAGTGTAATACACATAGAGGATTTGTTGCTGTAAAAAAGAATCCTAAAATGTTTGCCTGGCAGATTCGGTGGAGACAAGTCTGATCATCATGTGTCTTTGTCCTAGCCCCAGTATCATCAGTATGTATGATGACGCATATCCCTGATCAATATGGATCATCATACCTGGAATTAGTGATCCCAGTATTGACCTCCCATGTCCTTCCTACTTGTCAGGGGATTTGGGAGGATGAGAAGGTCACTGCTAATTAAACAACTAAGAGGGTCCCAGGTGGAAGTAGTGAGAAATCCACTCTGTATGTGACTAGTAACTCTTTATTTTCCAGACATACCTCCACACAGGATAACAATGCCACTTGTGACCTGGTCTCCCTTGCCTGCTACAGTCTGTCACTGTAACCCTTGCTAGCCCTCATCTAAATCCTTTTTCATCTGTGTTTTCATAGTTGGAGAGAAAGTATCCCCTCAAACTATTGCATACAGAACTCACCATCACAGGGTTAACAACCCATCGCTTAAGAAAACTAGCTGAAAAAATATTTTAATAACCCTAAACATGTCACTTTTATCTTCCCACGCTCCCACACGGGAAGGAGAGCGTCACTCACACGGCACTGCGGCATACTGTCTTTTATCTGAGATGTTAAGAGCTCAGGGGGAGATGGGGAGGAGGGAGGGCAGGCCCTGGAATAAATGAGGAAAATGTGACCAAGATAGAAGAGGAAAGGAGAGGCTCAGAAGAGAAGAGAGAATGGAAAAAAGTGGGATAGAAGTGTTTGTAAAAGAAGCCAGATGATAACCCCTTAAGGACACAGTCCATTTTGGCCTTGAAGACATTGGAAATTTTCATTTTTGAAATTTCGTTTTTTTCTCTTCACCTGCTAATGACTCTTTTATTTATATATTGTTTTTTTTATCCAAAGACATATATGGGGGCTTGTTTTTTGCATGACCAATTGTACTTTGTAATTACCTTTTTCATTTTACCATAAAATGCATGACACAACCGAAAATATTATTTGTGGCAGGAAATTGAAAAGTAAACTTTTGTTTTTATCGATACAACTTTTGAGTATTTGTGACTTTTTGATTTTAATAGTTCGGACATTTCTGCATGTGACGTTACCAAATGTGTTTTTTTTAATGTGTAAAATGGAAAAAGGGGGATTTCCAATGCCGATTGATGGGTCCCAGCAGGGCCAGATTAAGGCTGCCTGGAAGACGGAGCACTTCAGTATGATGGGGCCCCCAAACAATACCCCCCCCCCCAAGACAGTCCCCCCTCCCCTCCCACTGAGACTTGTTCCCCTCCCACTGAGACTTGTTGCTGGCTAGCAGGGGTGGACTGACAACTCATGGGGCCCCCATGCACCCATATAGATGCCCTGCCTACATATAATAAATACATTTTTCAATTGATAAAGAAAAAAAATTGCAAAATAACGCAATTTTGCTAAGTTTTTGGGGGTGTGGGATCGTTACTACGCAATATATTTTACGGTAAAAATTACAACGATACCTAATTAATGTAGGTTTTGTTATATTTTTCTACTTTTTGTGATCAAATTAACATGCATAAAATTTTCCATTCTGAACCCTATAACACTTATTTTTCTGTATACAAGGCTATATGAGGGACCATTTTTTTATGCCATGATCTGTAGTTTTTATCGGTTTCATTTTTGTTTAGATGTGAATTTTTTTTTTCGCTTTTTATTAATTTTTTTACATTCACACCATTCACTGTCGTCTCCTAATCTGACCACTGAGTGCTCACTGACATCACCCCCCGACATCACCACTGAGTGCTCAGATATAACCCCCTGACTTCATCGGTAACATCATCCCCGATAGCACCACTAAGTGCTCACTGACATCAACCCCCAACAAGTAATGTAAAATATGTACACAGTGACCCCACCAGCAGAATAGTGAGTACAGCTCTGGAGTATAATACAGGATATAACTCAGGATCAGTACAGGATAAATAATGTAATGTATGTACACAGTGACCGCACCAGCAGAATAGTGCATACGGCTCTGAAGTGCAGACCAATTAGTTGTTGGTGTGGTTCTCTTTCAGCTGTGCTGTGTCTGCTGTGTCTGCTGTGCCTCCTGAGCCCCAGGCGATTTCCATCTGTTCCACCTGGAGCGTGCTTCCTCCTCCTCAGGGAGGGAGTGGATTTCCAGGGATGAGTGAGGCCCAGGCTTCTGCTCCCTGGAGTAGGCCGCAGGGAACCAGGAGAGGCCAGTAAGCGGCCTGTACATCGGAGGATTTGGGGGTGAGGCGCTCCACCCGGAATCGCAGCAATGTGGCTCCAACTCCCCCCACTGAGGCGAGAAGCCGCAAGGTTGACTCAACCTCAGGAAAGTTGGGTGCTGCTGGCAGAAAGCTGGGTTTTTAAGAGAAAAGGCAGAGTGCTCATGGAGGTGAAGCCGACCTCAGTGAGGAAGGCTGGAGAATGCTGAGGAGTTTATTTCCACCTATGGCTCCCGGATAATGAGTCACCTCCGTGAGTATGAAGACGTCTGTAAAGCCGTCAGGAGACTCATAGAGGAACTGCGGTGTGCCTGTTCTAGGTCTGATGTTACCCCTAAACAGTAAAGGGCAGAAATTCAGGGACGGATAAAGAGACGAATGTCTGAAGTTGAATCTTTGGAGGAAAGAAAAGCGGTGTTATGAGAGATGAGTGTCCCATTTAAGGAAAAACTGGAAAATGAAGACCGCACAGAGAACAACAGCTAGATTCACCTGGTAGCCTGCAGCAAGACCAGCAGGCCCCATACTGTGGGCCCCTGCACAGCAGCCAGTAGTGTCACCTGCCGACTCATGGGAGGACAGCGACAGCAGTGGCCAGGGAGGGGCACTGATGGCCCAGATCAGATTGCTGGAATCCCCAGTGTGTTCTCAGAACCTGGTATTCGGAGATGAACTCCCAGATGAGGCACCTGGGGGAAAAGAAGAAGAAAAAGAAGACCAAACCAAAGCAGCAAGAAGAGGTGAATTACATCTATACTCCCCTCCCTGTAAATCCTGAGTCGGCTGCAGGGTCAGCTCATTGTGTGAGCCCCGTTACCCAGCCCAGCCCGTGTTCTCTGGTGGACTTGGTGTAAAGGTGCGGGGAGAGTACAGGTACTAAAAGGGCGCAGAGCTCCATGTCTGTTTGCAGTAACAGGGATGGAGCAGTGAAGGCATCGGCCAAAAGGCTGGACAGTGAGTGCTGCCCAGCGGTGGGCAGAGAGGCAGACTCTGTTGCTGTAGTTAGCTCCCCTGTGGGAGGGAGGTGACTCAGCCTCGGACGTAGTCGCGGTGGCCAAGGACATTGTAACAGACACTCCCAAGAATAAAGGAAAAATATTGTTTTGCATTGGTGCCGCTGATCCTATTGATCAGCGGCGCCCTGATAGGACTGGACAAATATGCTGATGGGGCGGAGGGCACCAATAAGAACAGGGCTGGGAACTCCTCTAGACTGGGTAAGCATGCTGCCCGGTCCCTTAAAGGGCCAGCAGAGGTTGTTCCAGCCCTAGTGTCCCAAGATGCCGAGGCAAAACAGATTGAAAATTCATCATTGTCATCATCATCATCATCACCTGCTGCTGACGGTTTATCTGTTTCTTGTCCAGCCAGTGTGAATGAGAAGGTAAATGGGGGTGCGGGGTGTATGACTGGAGAGAGGATGGAAGTTGATGTTACCAGGGAAAGTGTTTTTGGGGGAGGTGGTGGTGGTGTTGTTCTTGTTAAGGGTGGTGGTAATGGGGCTAGGAAAAATGTAGTTGGGGACCATGTTATTGGGATTGGTGCTGACGTTGAAGAGGATGGAATATGGGTAACTGTATTTCCAAACTGACTCCCCTTTGATTGGCCTTTCCAATCGATTCTGACCCCTCAAGGACATCTCTTTTTCTTCTTCAGAAGGGGAGGCTGAGGGTGAGGTTCTGAAGGTGACAGTGGGGCTTCAAGGGGGCACCGAGTCCTCTCCTCCCTGGGAGGTTATGTCCTCGGGGGAAGGGACTGGCCTATAGTCTGGAGACAAGGAAAGTAAAAATGTGTTTGGTGTGATGATACTTCAGTATCTCTTAAGAGGGTAAAGAGTTCTTCTGATGTGGAGGGTGAGAAGGGATGTGGGAAAAAGAAAGCTGTCTAACTTTATCAACCTCTGTGGCGGCACCCTCTCAGTTGATGCTGGCGTCCATTAATATCGCCAGCATTAAGTCAGATACGGCTCGATTTACAGCCTTTGATTTATTTAGCCGTGTGAATGCTGACATTTTATTTTTGCAGGAGACCAGGTTAATAGATATGTCATCTATATTTAAAGCCAGAAGGGAGTAGAGACATGGCCCCTCTACAGGTCTCTTGCGGAAGAGCCGTATAGCTGAGTGTCGGTCCTTTTTACCGCAGCGGTAGAATACCGACGGGTTATCGAGTTAGAAATGGGGGAGGTGCCTGATATTAGATGTCCTCATGAAGGGACAAGAAATTCGCCTTATTAACATCTACGGCCCACAGTCTAAATGGAACAGGAAATGTTTCTTTATGAGGATCAAGAGCTATATTTTTACAATTCGGCACTTGATCTTTGGAGGGGACTTTAATGCTGTCACAAGGCCCCAAGACAAGGGAGATTCCAGAGACAAGCTGACTTATGATAGTGTCGCCCTTAATAGCATAGCGAGTGAGACTTGCCTGGTGGATGTCCTCATCGGGCACACCCCAGGCCACGCGGGATTCACCTATCATAGGGGTAGTTGTAGGTCCAGAATAGATAGGTTTTTATTTAAAGGAGGAAGCCGTCTCTGCAGCAGTGTCGGTTGTTGAGGTGGAATTCTCCAATCACTGTTTAATTTTGTTTTCTCTGAATGTTACAGAGACCCGCCGGATGGGCAGAGGCTATTGGAAACTCAATTCGTCTCTCTTGGAAGAAGCGGCGATAAGAAAGTCCTTTAACCACTTAAGGACCATGGTCGTACAGGTAGACCTTTGCTCCCTGGTACTTAAGGACCAAGGGCGTACCTGTACGCGGTGATCCGGAATATATGAGGGAACTCGCAGTTATCAAAGATACCTACGATCCCCCTGAAGGGATAGGAGTGAGGTGGCAGGGGTGCCACCGTTCCTATCCCTGCTATTGGTCGCCAGAAGCGACGACCAATAGCAGATCGGGGGCGGGAGGGTAAATTTTCGGTTTCCCCGTTCTGCCCACCCACAATAAGCGGGGCAGGATGGGGAAACTGAAGAGGACCGATGGCAGAAGATCCACTTACCCATCCGGAGTCTGCGGGCGACTGTGATCAGCGGGCGGCGATGTCGTGCATCTGGCTCGCTGGATCGTACAGAAGCCGATGAGTTGCCTAGCAACATCTGGAGGGCTACAATCTGAGACCACTATACAGTGGTCTCTATACTGTAGCCCTCCAGATGTTGCAAAACTACAACTCCCAGCATGTCCAGACAGCTGTTTGGGCATGCTGGGATTTGTAGTTTTGCAACAGCTGGAGGGCCACAGTTTGAGACCACTACACAGTGGTCACTAAACTGTAGCCCTCCAGATCTTACAAAACTACAACTCCTACCATGCCCACACAGCAGTTTGCTGTCTGTGCATGCTAGGATTTAGAGTTTTGCAATATCTGGAGGGCCACAGTTTGGAGATCACTGTGCAGTGGGCTCTAAACTGTAGCTCTCCAGATGTTGCAAAACTGCAAATCCAAGCATGCCCAAACAGCAAACAGCTGTCTCGGCATGCTGAGAGTTGTAGTTGCGTACCTCCAACTGTAGCATAACTACATCTCCCAGCATGCCCTTCGGCGATCAGTACATGCTGGGAGTTGTAGTTTTGCAACAGCTGGAGGCACACTGGTTTGAAAATACTGAGTTAGGTAACAGAACCTAACTGAAGGTTTTCCACCCAGTATGCCTCCAGCTCTTGCAAACAACTCCCAGCATGCATGGTCTGTCAGTACATGCTGGGAGTTGTAATTTTGAAACAGCTGGAGGTTTGCCCCCCCATGTCAGTACAGGGTACATTCACAGGCAGGCAGGTTTACAGTGAGTTTCTTGCTTCAAGTTTGAGCTGCGGTAAATTTTTCGCCACAGCGCAAACTCCTCCCCGTAACCCGCCAGTGCGAATGTACCCTAAAAACACTACACTACACTAACACATAATAAAGGGTAAAACACTACATATACACCCCCTTACACTGTCCCCCCCCCCGCCCAATAAAAATGAAAAAGGTATTGTACGGCAGTGTTTCCAAAATGAAGCCTCCAGCTGTTGCAAAACAACTACTCCCAGCATTTCCGGACAGCCACTGACTGTCCAGGCATGCTGGGAGTTTAGCAACAGCTGTAGGCACCCTGTTTGGGAATCACTGGCGTAGAATATCCCTATGTCCACCCCTATGCAATCCCTAATTTAGTCCTCAAAGGCACATGGCGCTCTCTCAATTCGGAGCCCTGTCGTATTTCAAGGAAACAGTTTAGGGCCACATATGGGGTATTTCCGTACTCGGGAAAAAATGCACTACAAATTTTGGGGGGCTTTTTCTCCTTTTACCCCTTATGAAAAGGAAAAGTTAGGGTCTACACCAGCCTGTTAGTGTAAAAAAATTTAAAGTTTTACAATAACATGATGGTGTTTCCCCATACTTTATATTTTCACAAGAGGTAAAAGGAAAAAAAGACCCCCAAAATTTGTAACGCAATTTCTCCCGAGTACGGAAATACCCCATATGTGGGCATAAAATGCTCTGCGGGCGCACAACAAGGCTCAGGAGTGAGAACGCACTATGTACATTTGAGGCCTAAATTTGTGATTTGCACAGGGGTGTCTGATTTTACAGTGGTTCTGACATAAACGCCAAAAAATAAATACCCACATGTGACCCATTTTGGAAACTACACTCCTCACGGAATGTAATAATTGGTAAAGTGAGCCTTAACACCCCACAGGTGTTTGACGAATTTTCGTTAAAGCTGGATGGGAAAATGAGAAAAAAAAATGTTTTCGCTAAAATGCTGGTGTTACCCTAAATTTTTCATTTTCACTAGGGAAAATAGGAAAAAAAAATGTGTAACCCCATTTCTTCTGAGTATATAGATACCCCATATATGGATGTAAAGTGCTCTGCTGGCGAACTTCAATGCTCAGAAGAGAAGGAGCGCCATTGGGCTTTTGAAGAGAAAATTTGTCCGGAATTGAAGGCCATGTGTGTAAATGCTTACTGCACCCATCTTAAATTCTGTGAGGGGTCTAGTTTCCAAAATGGGGTCACATGTGTGTGGGGGGGTCCACTGTTCTGGCACCATGGGGGCTTTGTTAATGCACATGGCCCCCGACTTCCATTCCAAACAAATTCTCTCTCCCATAAGCTCAATGGCACTTCTCCTCTTCTGAGTATTGTAGTGCTCCAGCAGAGCACTTGACGTCCACACATGGAGTATTTTCATACTCAGAAGAAATGGGGTTACAAATTTTGGGGGTAATTTTCTCCTATTAAACCTTATAAAAATGTAAAATTTGGGAAAAAACAGCATTTTAGTGAAAAAAAATTTTTTTTTCATTTACACATCCAACTTTAACAAAAAGTCGTGAAATACCTGTGAGGTGTTAAGGCTCACTGTACCCCTTTTTATGTTCCTCGAGGGGTGTAGTTTCCAAAATAGTATGCTATGTTGTTTTTTTTTTTTTTTTTTTGCTGTTGTGGCACCATAGGGGCTTCCTAAATGTGACCTGCCCCCCAAAAACCATTTCAGCTAAATATGCTTTCCAAAAGCCAAATGTGACTCCTTCTCTTCTGAGCATTGTAGTTCACCCGCAGAGCATTGGAGTATTTCCATATTCAGAAGAGATGGGATTACAAATTTTGGGGGGCATTTTCTCCCATTACCCTTTATAAAAATGGTAAATTTTGGGGAAAAAACTGCACTTTAGTGAAAAAAATTTTTTTTTCATTTACACATCCGACTTTAATGAAAAGTCGTCAAACACCTGTGGGGTGTTAAGGCTCACTGGACCCCTTGTTACGTGCCTTGAGGGGTGTAGTTTCCAAAATTGTATGCCATGTGGGGGGTTTCTGCTGTTTTGGCACCAAAGGGGCTTCCTAAATGTGACATGCCCCTCAAAAACCATTTCAGAAAAATTTACTCTCCAAAATCCCAATTTCGCTCCTACCCTTCTGAGCCCTCTACTGCGCCCGCCGAACACTTGACATACACATATGAGATATTTCCTTGCTCGAGAGAAATTGGGTTACAAATTATGAGGGGATTTTTCTCCTTTTAACTCTTGTAAAAATTTAAAAACTGGGTCTACAAGAACATGCGAGTGTAAAAAATGAAGATTTTGAATTTTCTCCTTCATTTTGCTGCTATTCCTGTGAAACACCTAAAGGGTTAACACACTTACTGAATGTCATTTTGAATACTTTGAGGGGTGAAGTTTTTATAATGTGGTCATTTGTGTGGTATTTCTAATAAGAAAGCCCTAATAAAAAAAATCCACTTCAAACCTGAACTGGTCAATGAAAAATTCCGATTTTGAAAATTTTGTGAAAAATTGGAAAATTGTTGCTGAACTTTGAAGCCCTCTGATGTCTTCCAAAAGAAAAAACACGTCAACTTTATGATGCAAACATAAAGTAGACATATTGTATTTTTGAATCAAAATATAATTTATTTGGAATGTCTATTTTACTTATAAGCAGAGAGCTTCAAAGTTAGAAAAGGGCAAAATTTTAAATTTTTTCATCAAATTTTGGAATTTTTCAGCAAGAAATGATGCAAGTATCGACAAAATTTTACCACTAACATAAAGTAGAATATGTCACGAAAAAACTATCTCGGAATCAGAATGAAAGGTAAAAGCATCCGAGAGTTATTAATGCTTAAAGTGAAAGTGGTCATATGTGCAAAAAACGCTCTGGTCCTACAGTGAAAATTGGCCCGGTCCTTAAAGGGGTTAAGGAATTTTCTTCAGAGCCAGGTACCATTGCTGGGCCTTTGTAGCAGTAAGCCATAGTGGTGGAAGGGAAAAAGGGTTGCAAGATTCTTCCGCCAGCTTTCAGGCCTCAGAAGCCTAAACAGGTACCGGTTATACAAGGGCCTAAGGAGGAAACTTGAGCACCTTGTCTTTACTGGGGGTAGCTGAGAGGATATCTCCAGAGTGAAGTCCTTTCTGATGAAGTGCCAGTATGACAGACATGCATCTTTGGTTTTTGAGAGGGATTACGGGAAGTACCGCTCGCCCGACCCTTACAGAAACTGCAACATCCCAGTGAATAGTAAAGTAGTCTTAGGACTGATTAATAGTACAGGATCCTTGAAAAGGTCCAGATCAGGGATCCTGGAGGTCGTCAGATCCTTTTACTCGCACCTTTTGGGAAGGAAGGACTTAGATCGAAATGGGGTATAAGCTTTCTTGGCTGAAGCTGACCCTGAACCAGGAGTAGAACCCTCTTTTTACGTTTTGACAGAGATGATCCTGGAAGATGAAGTGAGGATGACGATTGATGGGCTTTCCCTCAATAAGTCACCCGGTCCAGATGGCTTAACATCTGAGTTCCATAAGACCTTTAAGGACACTTTGGTTCCCCTCTTGACCGAGGTATGAGTGTCTATCCTCAAGCACTCTGCCGAAGTCAATGAGGAGGTCAGTGCTGATCATCCAGTCATATTGTGAAGACCCGTCCCGCATTAAGAATTGGCGTCCCATATCGCTTCTCAATGCAGACAAAAGTGCTGTTTAACTGGCTGGTGGAGTTTGCACCCCGGCTTCTTTCTGGGGCTCAGCATTGCTCTGTTTCAGGCTGCAGTACATTTAGTGCTGTGCTCAGTGTCCGAGAGGCTGTGGCGCAGGGTAGGGCTGGCCACTGGAAGGGGTACTTGCTGTCCTTGGATGAGGCAAAAGCATATCTGTTTTTCTGAGATATGGCCTGCCGGGGGGGGGGGGGGGGATTGTTGATTGGCTTAAGACCTTGTATGTAGGGGCAGAGAGTTTCCTGCTTGTGAATGGTTGGATTGGCGGCTCTTTTTAGGTTGGGTCTGGCGTCCGTCAGGGTTGTCCTTTAAGCCCGTTGCTGTAGGTGTTTGCAATTAATCTGTTCCTTAGGAGGATTGATTGTGGACCGTTGGCGGAGGTGAGAATAGACCTGGCGGTGCCAGATTCGGCTCTGAGGGCGGTAGCGTATGCTGATGATGTCACCGTGTTTGTCTCCTCAGAAGAAACGGGATGATGGGTGATGTCAGAGGTGGACCACAACTCCGAGGCATCCGGGTCCAAGATCAACCAGGATAAGTGTGAGAGTCTCTGGCTGGGAGGGGGAGATTCTGGTTTTGATCTCCCGGACGCCCTTCTAGAGCCCCAGGAATCTGCAAAAGTCTTCGGCATTGAATTTGGCCAAGGGGAATACCCCAAACTAAACTGGGACAGCAGGCTTAAGATCGCCGCTCAGAAGGTGGATCAGTGGAAGGGTTGGTCTTTGACCCCCTGGAAAAGGGTACACCTGATTAAAACATTCCTGCTCCCTTTGCTGATATATCTGGACAGTGTATGCATGTTGCCATAACCTCTCTGGACCCTGGTCTACAGTTTGTTCTTACAAATGTTGTGGGGTAATTGACTGAACCTAGTGAAGAAGGAGGTTACTTACTGTGCGAGGAGACTAGGGGGGTTGTGTATGGTCAACCCCATGGTATTCTTAGTGACTACCTTTTTAAAGACCATTATTGCAAACCTCTGAAAAGAGAGAGCTCCTCCATGGGTATTCTACTGTTCCAGACATCTAAGGCCCCTATGAAGATTGGTAAGCAGTTTGCCTGCCTTATTTCCATTGGAGAAAAGGCAGACAGACTTCTGGACATGAAGAAATGCTTCAGCCTGCTTCAGGGTTGCCTAAAGTCCCGCAGTTTCTGTGAACTGGTGTCAAAGTCAGCCAGTGCCTTGCGTTTTCTGGGTAAAAAATATGCAATCCCTATCTTCAGGGTGATGGTGGCACCAAACATCTAGTAACGCTGTCATTTGTTTAAAAAAACAATAAAAAAAAACAATGCAGGACAGTTTGGCTTTCAGAGTTATTGACATGACCACCCTTGCATCTTCTTTCTGCAGATATAGTGTGTGCCACATTACGGTCTCCACAGAGAATGGCATAAGGCCAAATTATGTTTCCCCGCCATTGTGTTAACCAGAAGCCTAAAGGAATCTGCCCGATGAGTCATGTTCATTTTCCAGAATAGAGTGTGATAGAGATTTATTTATGAGGATTAGGACAGATGGGTCTCCTGAAGGAGAGCAATATCCACCTTCATTTTGCCTTAGTGTTGGAGAATACGCATTCTCTGATTGGGGGAATGCAAATTCCATTAGCATGCAGTAGTAGCTTTAAGAAGGGGCATTGGGAAAGCTATTGGCAGGTCGGCAGGAAGGCAGTTGCTGTTCAAAACAGAAATACCCCCAATGCTACTGTGAGACGAATTGATGAAGCCCCATCAGCTAAACAGAGGAATAGGGAAAGATAGAGAGAATGGAGAAGAAAGAGAAAGGAAGGGAAGGGTAAAAAAGGAAGGGAATAGGAATGGAAGGCAAGAGAAAAAGACTGCATCAATGTAGTACTGTTAGTAACACAACACGAAAAGAACAACAAAAAAGCTAGATATCTAAAATGGAAGATGAAAAACCTCTCCAAGCCAATGTAGGGCTAGTAACACCTTGCTAAGAGCCAGCATGAATCCTGACATTGAGACTCTACTCCACATTCAATTGTCCATGACGTCTTGAGAGCAGTGAGGGCTATTCATCCATTATCTTTTGTGGGTATCTGACAGGGACAGCTCACCATTGTCCGATAGAAAGTCCACAAATGTCATTTCATTATGGAGAATGATGTACATCTTTTGACCCATTAAGGAAATAGATTTGCAGGGTGACTGGGAACCGCAGGGCAAACTTTATGTTGTGCTGTACTAGAGAGCCTGAAGAATTTCCAGAGAACTCATTTGAGCCAACTGTAATGAGAGGATGTTTGCAGGCAACTCCAATATGCACAGATTGCTTCCTTTGATTGTCTAGATTGTCTGACGTGGTGCATTAAAGCTCATCCTCTACCACACTTTGCCTGCTTGCCATTTCTGTGATTTGAACCGTGTGGGCAGTTACCTCTGTTTAAACTAAAGGCCTATCTGAAGAAGTTCAGCTTACCCCAGCCTGGGAGCTACACAGAATTGCAGGTGCAGTGTTCTCTTCCTCTCTCATGGCAGCAGCAGCCAGCACCATCTTTCCTCCCGTCTGTTCTTTCTGGAACCGCTGAGGTTATGGTGCCTCTGAGGCTATGGTTTTGCCATCTGTGGAGAGATGATAGATTAGTGACCCTGTGCAAGGGTAAGGTGCAGAGTCTCGGTAAGCAGGTGGGGAGTACAGATATACAGAAGTCATGGCATGGAGCTCCCTGCTCAGCTGCTTCTCATACAAGCGCCAAAACTGGAAGTCATCCCGCTGGCCCTTTCACAAAGGCAGTTTGTCAATGAATGCTCATTCCGCTGATAATCGGACCATTTAAAAGGACCTTAAGTTACCTATAGGGGTAATAACTACATACCATTTGTATTATCTTATCTTTGTGTTTAAAATAGAGATGGACACACAGGGCAATAAGTTGGCCCAGTACGGGATGGTGTTGCCCCGTACCTTTCCTGCCCTGTCAAGCAGTGTCCCTCAGTGTCCCTCAGTGTCCCAGGGCCCCCTTGTTTCCCCATTTATATATGTTGTATATTAAAAGATGTGTTATGCCTTTAATAAAATGTACCATGTGATTGTTACCCAGGAGGTACCAGTGACCAGCTGACCCCAAAGGTGACCTATGGTCTCTCTGCTAGTCTCCCCCCATATAAACCCTGGGTGGAGCTAGCTTCTCTCTCTTGCTTCCTGCTGAGGTCCAGTAAAGTCGTGCCTATTGTGCGTGTCCAGAGTAGTGGAGCCCTCAAGTCAAGTCCTACAGCCACAAGTCAAGTGCAAGTAAGATAAAGTCACCATCCTGTCAGTCACAAGTCAGTCACGTCAACTGTCTACCCAGCATGGCCTGCATTACATTCTCCCATCTAACTACAAGTCCCAGCAAGCCCTTAAGGTCTCTGTGTCATTGGTCACCTCCTGGGGCCCTGGCTCTACTGCATAGACTGTTCCAACTGTCTACCCTCAGTTAAGCTACTGTTGTCCGTAACTTGGCATCGGAGTCTTCATTGCCCCCGTGCCTAGCCCAGGATCCAGCGGTATACCTTCGGGTGGTTAAAGCTTAACCAAGCCCTGGCGTCACGAACACAAGGGGTAAATATCATCTGCACCTAGGGTAACAATAACTGCCCTGCACCTCACACCCCGCCATACCACAGCAAGAGAGGAACATATTGTGCTGTTTATTTTCCCAGATAAGAACTTGGATTTGTCAGGTTCTCCTCTTTTCCAGATTACACTGTGCATTGGTAAGACTGCACCTTTTAAAGGGGATGCCCAAGATTAGAAATGGAGGCTGATTTCTTTAGAAAACAGCACAACACATGTCCTTAGGCTGTCTGTGGTATTGCAGCTCAGTATTATTGAAGGAAAATAAACCCCATTGTAATATCACACACAACCAGAGGGCAGGTGTAGTGCTGTTTTAGAGGAAATTAGCTCTGTTTTTCTATTCTTGGATAACATCTTTAACCCCTTAAGGACCGGAGGTTTTTCCGTTTTTGCATTTTCGTTTTTTGCTCCTTGCCTTTAAAAAATCATAACTCTTTCAAATTTACACCTAAAAATCCATATGATGGCTTATTTTTTGCGCCACCAATTCTACTTTGTAATGACGTCAGTCATTTTGCCCAAAAATCTATGGTGAAGCGGGAAAAAAAATCATTGTGCGACAAAATTTTAAAAAAAACGCTGTTTTGTAACTTTTGGGGGCTTCCGTTTCTACGTAGTACATTTTTTGGTAAAAATGACACCTGATATGTATTCTGTAGGTCCATACGATTAAAATGATACCCTACTTATATAGGTTTGATTTTGTCGGACTTCTGGAAAAAATCATAACTACATGCAGGAAAATTAATACGTTTAAAATTGTCATCTTCTGACCCCTATAACTTTTTTATTTTTCCGTATATGGGGCGGTATGAGGGCTCATTTTTTGCGCCGTGATCTGAAGTTTTTAACGGTACCATTTTTGCATTGATAGGACTTATTGATCGCTTTTTATTCATTTTTTCATGATATAAAAAGTGACCAAAAATGCACTATTTTGGACTTTGGAATTTTTTTGCGCGCACGCCATTGACCGTGCGGTTTAATTAACGATATATTTTTATAATTCGGACATTTCCGCACGCGGCGATACCATTTATGTTTATTTTTATTTACACTGTGTTTTTTCTTTTATGGGAAAAGGGGGGTGATTCAAACTTTTAATAGGGAAGGGGTTAAATGATGTTTATTCACTTTTTTTTTGCACTTTTTTTTTGCAGTGTTATAGGTCCCATAGGGACCTATAACACTGCACACACTGATCTTTTACATTGATCACTGGTTTCTCATAAGAAACCAGTGATCGATGATTCTGCCGCATGACTGCTCATGCCTGGATCTCAGGCACTGAGCAGTCATTCGGCGATCGGACAGCGAGGAGGCAGGTAGGGGCCCTCCCGCTGTCCTGTCAGCTGTTCGGGATGCCGCGATTTCACCGCGGCTATCCCGAACAGCCCACTGAGCTAGCCGGCATGCTTTCGGTTTCACTTTAGACGCGGCGTTCAACTTTGAACGCCACGTCTAAAGGGTTAATAGCGCGCGGCACAGCGATCAATGCCGCGCGCTATTAGCCACGGGTCCCGGCCGTTGTTAGAGGCCGGGCCCGACCCGCTATGACGCGGGGCCACGCCGTGGCCCCGCGTTATAGATCGGGAGTGGACACATGACGTTCCAGTACGTCATGTGTCCTTAAGGGGTTAATATGAACTGGAACCATATGTGTTAGTTTGATAGTATTTTTAATTATGCAAATAAAAGTTACATTTTAATCACAATTTTTCTTTCAATAACAAGAAGAAATTGTGATGATCCTTTTGGTATTTTCTTATGGCCTTAACAATGTGATCTTACTGGATGGATATTCAAGCCATATTGGGCATCATAATCTTTTCTAGCAGATAGAGTTGGTCTGTATGTTTTCTGGAAATCACCATCTCCCATTTGGACAAACAACAAGATAATCCATAACATCAGGGCCGAAATAACTGTGACATAGGAGGAACAGCTGCTCAGTTATTTCTCTACCAAGTAAAAAATGCTTGGGGGAGATACAAAATCGGTGCAGCTGCACTTGAGCCTGGAAACATCTCTGGTTTGGCCATTTATTGTCCTCCACCGAAGTAGGCGTTATCTGAATACAATGTTCTCAGTGATAGTCTTGGTATAGTCTTCAAATTGGTAGGAAATTATTGTGTTTTTTTTTGTCTTTGTTTAGAAAATGGCTCAGCTATAATACCTTTTAACTACATCACTTACTTTAATTATCCCCATTCAATTGTCTTTGTTGGGTTTTCTAAATGCTGTAATTTTAGGTGATGAATTCTAATTAGAAGAGATAGTCAAGCGGAATCCATGACCAGAGCATTGCTTCAGAACTAAGACTTTTAGCTGAAACATTTGATAATGTAACAAAGTCTCTACCTATAGTAAAATGAATGATTGACAAAAGGAGTCACATGACAGATTAAAGGGAATGTATCATGAAAAAATGACCTATTGTTTAGATCAAGTTTTTAATGTTAAACATATTGTTAACCCCTTAAGGACCAGGACAATATATTTTTTTTGCGTTTTCATTTTTTCCTCCTCGCCTTCTAAAATCCATAACTATTTTATATTTCCATCCACAGACCCATATGAGGGCTTGTTTTTTTGCGCGACCAATTGCACTTTGTAATGACATCACTCATTGTAACATAAAATGTACAGCAAACCCAAAAAAGTATTATGTGTGCGAGGAAATTTAAATGAAAACCGTAAGTTTTCAAGTTTTGAAGGGTTTTGTATTCACGCTGCCACTAGGTGTCTCCCTACTTGTCCAGAGCACATTTCCCCCTATCTCTTGCACAGACTTTGGACTCGTGTTGACCTGGAAGAAGTCCAAAATCAGGAAATGCAGTCTGCAGTGCTGAGCGGGGGGGGGGTGTTCATCCTTAGCCAATCATAGTTCATCTCACACTTAACTGCTCTGGACTGTGTGTAGCAGAGTGAGGGAGGAAGTTCTCCCCTGTATGGCTTCAGATGATGTCATGCCTGCTGGGGAACACCCCCTCCCAGTCTGTGAATCTGACTGAGACTGAGCAGAAAAAACAGAGCAATATCAAGGTGGAAAACTAAAGAAAATTATAAAAATAAAGACAGGGGTGGTTTATCATGATGGGAGCAGTGAACTGGGAGGATCATAAAATGTAAGATCATGAGAGGTACTCTTTAAAATCACCCTATTTTGACCACCTCTAACTTTTTCATTTTCCATATACGGGACTGTATGAGGGCTCATCTTTTGTAAAAAATTTTGTACCCCTTTTGTGTATGTGACTTTATAATGGTTTTTATTTGACAGAAAAGCAGCAATTTTGGACTTTTTTTTTATGTTTACCCCGTTCACTATATGGGATCATTAACATTATATTTTGATAGATCGGACTTTTACGCACTGAGCGATTCCAAATATGTTTAAAGAGTACCTGTCATCAAAACATATTTTCTAACAAACTCAGATTACATTCCCTAACTACTACTAACACTTTAAAAAGCTCTGTAATATATATTTCCCCTTGCTCACATTGTGTAAGCTCCTGGCAGGAGAAAGTGGGCGTTCCCCAGCTGGCACAACATCACTGAAGCCTGCGTAAGCTGTGCCTTGCCATGCCCCGCATGCACTTTCTGAGTTTGGTCTTCTGCCAGGCTGGGAGGAGACCAAACTAACTATTTGACTTGTGGCAGGGAACAGAACAGAGCAACCTAGTGGCTGTTTTTCAATCACATTAACCCCTTAAGGACACAGCCCATTTTCACCTCTAGGACGCAGCCCTTTTTTGCACATCTGACCACTGTCACTTTAAACATTAATAACTCTGGAATGCTTTTACTTATCAATCTGATTCCGAGATTGTTTTTTCGTGACATATTCTACTTTAACATAGTGGTAAATTTTTGTGGTAACTTGCATCCTTTCTTGGTGAAAAATCCCCAAATTTGGTGAAAAAATTGAAAATTTTGCATTTTTCTAACTTTGAAGCTCTCTGCTTGTAAGGAAAATGGATATTTCAAATATTTTTTGGGGGGGATTTACATATACAATATGTCTACTTTATATTTTCATCATAAAATTGACAAGTGTTTACTCTTGGAAGACACCAGAGGGCTTCAAAGTTCAGCAGCAATTTTACAATTTTTCACAAAATTTTCAAACTCGCTATTTTTCATGGACCAGTTCAGGTTTGAAGTGGATTTGAAGGGTCTTCATATTAGAAATACCCCATAAATGACCCCATTACAAAAACTGCACCCCTCAAAGTATTCAAAATGACATTCAGTAAGTGTTTTAACCCTTTAGGTGTTTCACAGGAAAAGCCGCAAAGTGAAGGAGAAAATTCAAAATCTTCATTTTTTACACTTGCATGTTCTTGTAGACCCAATTTTTGAATTTTTACAAGGGGTAAAAGGATAAAATTTATACTTGAATTTGTAGCCCAATTTCTCTCGAGTAAGCACATACCTCATATGTCTATGTAAATTGTTCGACGGGCGCAGTAGAGGGCTCAGAAGCGAAGGAGCGACAAGGGGATTTTGGAGAGTACGTTTTTCTGAAATGGTTTTTTGGGGGCATGTTGCATTTAGGAAGCCCCTATGGTGCCAAAAAAAAAAACATGGCATACCATTTTGGAAACTAGACCCCTTGAGGAACGTAACAAGGAATTAAGTGAGCCTTAATACCCCACAGGTGTTTCATGACTTTTGCATATGTAAAAAAAAAAAAAAAAAAATTCACTAAAATGTGTGTTTCCCCCCAAATTTCAAATTTTTGCAAGGGTTAATAGCAGAAAATACCCCCCAAAATTTGTAACCCCATCTCTTCTGAGTATGGAGGTACCCCATAAGTTGACCTGAAGTGCATTACGGGTGAACTACAATGCTCAGAAGAGAAGGAGTCATATTTGGCTTTTTGAGAGCAAATTTTGCTCGGAGGGCATGTCGCATTTAGGAAGCCCCTATGGTGCTAGGACAGCAAAAAAAAAACGACATGGCATACCATTTTGGAAACTAGACTCCTTGAGGAACGTAACAAGGGATAAAGTGAACCTTAATACCCCACAGGTGTTTCACGACTTTTGCATATGTAAAAAAAAATTTTTTTTTTTCCCAAAAATGCTTGGTTTAGCAAAAATTTTACATTTTTGAAAAAGGTAATAGCAGAAAATACCCCCCAAAATTTGAAGCCCAATTTCTCCCAATTCAGAAAACACCCAATATGGGGATGAAAAGTGCTCTGCTGGCGCACTACAGGTCTCAGAAGAGAAGGAGTCACATTTGACTTTTTGGAAGCAAATTTTGCTCTGGGGGCATGCCGCATTTAGGAAGCACCTATGGTGCCAGGACAGAAAAAAAAACCACATGGCATACCATTTTGGAAACTAGACCCCTTGGGGAACGTAACAAGGGGTACAGTGAACCTTAATACCCCACAGGTGTTTCACGACTTTTGCATATGTAAAAAAATTTTTATTTTTTTTACACTAAAATGCTTGTTTTCCCCCAAATTTTACATTTTTACAAGGGATAATAGCAGAAAATACCCCCCAAAATTTGTAACCCCATCTCTTCTGAGTATGGAAATACCCAATAAGTGGACGTGAAGTGCACTGGGGGCGAACTACAATGCTCAGAAGAGAAGGAGCATCATTGAGCTTTTGGAGAGAGAATTTGGCCATGTGCATTTCCAAAGCCCCCCCGTGGTGCCACAACATTGGACCCCCCCACATGTGACCCCATTTTTAAAACTACACCCCTCACGGAAGGTAATAAGGGGTGCAGGGAGAATTTACACTCCACTGGCATTTGACGGATCTTTGGAACAGTGGGCTGTGCAAATTAAAAATGTTGTTTTTCATTTTCACAGACCCCTGTTTCAAAGATCTGTCAAACACCTTTGGGGTGTAAATTCTCACTATACCCCTTGTTACATTCCGTGAGGGGTGTAGTTTCCAAAATGGGGTCACATGTGGGTATTTATTGTTTTGCACTTATGTCAGAACCGCTGTAAAATCAGCCACCCCTGTGCAAATCACCAATTTAGACCTCAAATTTACATGGTGCACTCTCCCTTCTGAGCCTTGTTGTGCGTCCCCAGAACACTTTGCGCCCACATATGGGGTATCTCCGTCCTCAGGAGAAATTGCGTTACAAATTTTGGAGGCTTTTTTCTTTTACCGCTTGTGAAATTTTAAAGTATGGGGCAACACCAGTATGTTAGTGTACAAAAATGTTTTTTTTTTACACTAACATGCTGGTGTAGACCCCAACTTTACCTTTTCACTGACGGAACGTGCATGCTGGGAGTTGTAATTTTGCAACAGCTGGAGGCACACTGGTTGGAAAATACTGAGTTAGGTAATAGAACCTATTACCTAACTCGGTATTTCCCAACCAGTGTGCCTCCAGCTGTTGCAGAACTACAACTCTCAGCATGTACTGATTGTCAAAGGGAATGCTGGGAGATGTAGTTATGCAACAGCTGGAGGCACGCAAGTACAACTCCCAGCATGCCGAGACAGCCATTTGCTGTTCCTGAATGCTGGGAGTTGTAGTTTTGCAAAATTTAAAGGGGTTCAGTATGGAGATCACTGACAGTGGTCTCTAAACTGTGGCCCTCCAGATGTTGCAAAACTACAAATCTCAGCATGCTAAGACAGCAAACTGCTGTCTGGGCATGCTGGGAGTTGTAGTTTTGTAATATCTGGAGGGCTACAGTTTAGAGACCACTGTCAGTGATCTCTAGCCTGAACCCCTCTAAATCTTGCAAAACTACAACTCCCTGCATGCCAACACAGCAAACAGCTGTCAAGGCATGGTGGGAGTTGTAGTTTTGCAACATCTGGAGGGCGACAGTTTAGAGACCACTCTCTAAACTGTCGCCCTGCAGATGTTGATAGGCAACAGACTCCCGGACACGCGGCGCCATACTCACCTCCACTGCCGCCGTGATCACAGCCGCCGGGTAAGTGACCGCCGCTGCCGCCGCCGCTACTACACGGTTCCCCCCGCTGTGCCCGGACACCGATAGGTGGGCATAGCGGAGGGGAACCGAACTTTAACCCCCCCGCCCCCAGTCTGCTATTGGTCGGTCGCTCGGCCGATCAATAGCAGGGATAGGAGGGGTGGCAACCCTGCCACCTCACTCCTATCTCTTCAAGGGGGATCGAGGGTGTCTTGGACACCCCCGATCCCCCTTATTTTATCGCTGCGCTGCCGTTGATGGGCAGGGGGAGAGCGCTCCCCCTGCAAACACTATAGATGCCGTGATCAGAACTGATCACGGCATCTATGGGGTTAATGCTGCCGGGACCGGCGCGATCGCGGCCCCGGCAGCTGTGGTGGGACTCCGGCTGTGATTGACAGCTGAGTCCCACCCGCGATCTCCTGCGCTGCCCGCGGCAGAGCAGGAGATCGCTTGGACGTATGCATACGTCCATTTGCGCGAACGTGTAATTCGCCTGGACGTATGCATACGTCCAATAGCGGGAAGGGGTTAAAAGCATATAAAGGTTTTTACAGCAAGTAATTAGCAAAGTGTCTTATAATTACATAAGGAACAATATATTACAAGTTTAGTTTGTTACTCTTTAATAATTATAATTTTTTACGCTTTTTTGAGTAAGATGGGGAAAAGGGGTGATTATGTTTATTATTGGGGGAGGGGCTTTTTCACAAATGTTTTTAAACTTTTACTTTAGTCCCATAGGGGACTATCTATGGGAATCACTAGATTGCATAGGCATTGCACTGATCAGTATTATAAGTGATCTTCTGCTCTTGTCTCCTGGAAGGCAGATCAGAGCAGAGGACCCCGAAAGAGTGTTGGAGGCAGGTGAGGGGTCATTAGTCCACCATCTTGGCTGATCTGATCCCCGCAGCCATTACAATCACCGCACTGCTGCAGATGCAGTGATCTGTATTGATTACGGCATCTAAGGGGTTAATGGTGGACATTAGAGATGAGCAAACTTTTGAAAAATTCAATATGGCCGGTTTGCTGAATTTTTAAAAAAATTTGGTTCAGGTCTAATATTGCCGTGGCGAATCGCTATTAAAAACTGCTATTTCTGGCCTACAGAGACCCTCAATAGGGGTGTAGAGCACTTTGCCTTCTCCTAACACGCACAGAGAGTGTGCTGTGTTAGTGAAATAATAGTGTTATTCATTATGACATGCAGATTAAAGGCATTGCTATTAGAATCACGGCTGCAGAGCGTCGATGTGGCAGCAGGGAGACCATATGGTGTCAAAATTTAAGAGAATAAAGAGATTTTTAATGTAATTTATCTAATTTAATTAGAATTTATTTACATTTTTTAGAGTACCCATTCTGGGGAGCATCGAGCTGGAGATCCTCCACCAGGCATGATACCACCTGTTCCAGCCCCTGCCTCTCAGCACCCCTATGACTGTGAAAGTGCAAATGTTTCATTTAATCAGTTATAGTGCATTGTTATTGTTCCAAGCTATTTAGTTGGATTCTTGTGATGATTCCACAGATAATATGACGTCGACGACCATAGGGCCTCAGTCTTGTAAAAATTACATCGATTTATTTACATTTAAATTTAAGATTTATATTAGATTCGAGAGTTTAATGTCCCGGTGTTTACTTTGAACTAATACTGTATGACCACAAAACCCAATCTAACAAGGAGTCACATGGTGGCACAATGACAGAGCCTAGAGGTGGCAGCAGCATGAGGAGACCATAATCTGTCAGAATGACACAGCCTGGAATTGGCGGCAGCACGAGGAGACCATATAGTGGCAGAACAACCCAGTCTGGAGGTGGCAACAGCCTGACAAGACCATAGGGCCTCACAATAGAGAAGATTAAAGATATTTTTGAAAATTTAAAGATTGAAGATTTATGGTAGCTAGTGCATAATGTCCCAGGCCCAGCAGCATCAGTAAACCATATAATGGTGGCAGCACGAGTAGACAATAGGGCTTCACAATCCCTAAGATTAAAAGATGAATTTTAAAATTTAAATTGAAGATATTTTGGAGCTAGTGCTACCATAACATATTTTTAGATAATGTACCAGTCCCTGCTGCATCAGTAAACCATATAGTGGCTGAATGGCACAGCCTGGAGCTGGTGGCAGCATGAGTAGACAACAGGGCTTCACAATCCCTAAGATTATAAGAAGAATTTTAAAATTTAAATTTAAGATTTTTTGTAGTTAGTGCTACCTTAGCATGGCAGCATGAGGAGAACATATAGTGGCTGAATGACACAGCCTGGTCGTGGCGGGAGCATGAGGACACCATATAGTGGCTGAAGGGCACAGCCAGGAGCTGGCGGCAGCATGAGTAGACAATAGGGCTGTCACGGACCCTATTGGTCCAGCTAAGATGCTAGAGAGAGTGTGATGGTGCAAGGGTTAAGACCACCAGACCTCTGGGTATCCACTACTAGTCCCAGCAAGTCACCAAATTAACCCTTAGATAAACGTGTTTCACCAGAGCTGCCTTCAGAAAGGTGAGCTCATATATTTAGAGATCAAAGACCAGAGCTGATTAATTAAACATTTAATCTGATGAAAGGTATCACAGTGCTGACTATATAAAAATACAGAAACAAATGACATACAGGTATAAAAATATATGAAAGAGTTTTGCAAGGCAAGTTCAGAAAAGAAAAGATGAAGTTCTTACAGCATGATGATATAGCAGTCCTTCAGTGAGTTCCAGCTGTTCTTTGGATGGTCTTGTCAGCTTGTTGCACAGCCTTGAACAACCTGAGTCTAGCATTGTTTTAAATATCATATCTGCTTTCTTGGGAGGGAGACTCCATTCCCCCCTCCCCTCTGATCCCACCAGGGGGTTTTCTCTCTTCCTGACCCCTTATCTGTTTGATTATATGATGGGACCAGGGTGCACGACTTCAAAGGAGATAGCAAGACAGCCAGACCTCCAATAAAATGCAATACACAAAACACACTCTGAATGACCTCTCACACATGTCTTGGATGATCCATCACACACAGTTATAATTATAATGCACATATAGGAGTTTAATAATCAGGCCTTGGGCCTGACACCTCCCCCTTAAGATGGGGACAGAGAGATCTTGCCGTGCCAGGCTGATAGATCTGTCTCCATTAACCGTCTATTTCTTTTCTTGACACCACAGGCCCTGCATTCCCAGGCAAAGATGGCACTGAAGGGGCCTAGTACCTGATTAAGCTGCCTCCTCCTTTCATCTGAGAGCTCTACATCCTGAAGGGATCCCTGGCTCTTAGCTTCTTCCACTAGATCAAGTAAGGGATCACTACCCAGCCCTTCCTCTGGTGCACTACATACACTGAGTACCACCTTCTCAGGGTCATAGTATGCCATATTAATGTGGTACTGTCTCTGCCTCTGACCTTTCTCATCAAGGGCAACTACATATGTGGTGGTTTCTAGGTGCTGCAGAATGGGGAAGGGACCCTCCCAGGCAGCCTGCCACTTATTCTGCCTGATGGGGTTCAGAACCATTACCTTCTGTCCCACTTCATAGACCCGGTCCCTTGCATTGTGATCATAACAGTACTTCTGACTGGACTGTGCTGCTGTGAGGTTGTCCTGTACCAGCCCAGTCAATGCCTGCATCCTGTCCCTGAATCTCAGAACATACTCCACCACAGAAGTCTCAGGGGCAAGTAGCCCCCCTTCCCATTCTTCCCTAACTAAATCTCGGGGTCCCCGCACTTTGTGATCATATAATAACTCAAAGGGCAAGAAACCTGTAGATTCATGGGGTACCTCCCTGTAAGGGAATAACAGATGGGGTAAATACTTTTCCCAGTCTCTGCCCTCCGATTCTACAAAGGTTTTTAGCATTTGTTTCAAGGTGCCATTGTTACCGGACACTCTGTCCAACCAATGTAGAGGGTTGTGATCAGTTATGACAGTAAAATCCCTGCCATACAGGTATGGCTGTAATTTTTGCAAAGCCAAGACCACAGCTAGACATTGCTTCTCTATGACCGCATAGGCCACTCCCAAATGTCCTGCCAGGGGGGTCTCATGGGCCAACCTCAGCAGTTCTTTCCTGTACTGCCTAGGAACCACTAACTGCCTTTCTCTCTCCTGGGCCCCTAGCATGCCTTTGGAAAGGGACTCCCATTACAAGATATCATTTTCCCAATATACCCGATGCCCATCTGTGTCAACATCTGTATGCTCAGCACGTTGTCTCAGCCCTTCAAGGGAAGGGTCACTGCGCAGGGCTTCCCGGAAATGCTCATTTCCCTCCCCCCATCTAGGGGCATCAGGGAGCACATTTCCCCCAGCTGAACTAGCATCTCCACCTTCCTCTCCCTCAGTTCCAGACATAACAATGTTACAGGCATCATACACAGGCCTATCACTCCTTCCCTCCTCCTCCTTAGGCTCACAGGATTGGGACATATCACTCACTGCTGGTCCCTCCTCCTTAAATGTCACCAGGGTCACACCAACCCCTCCCCCTAGCCCATCACCACTAGGTTTTGGCATTGGCAATGCATTGTCACCCCATTTTACAATTCACCCCATTCCATTTTTGGAAAACATTACTGGCTCAGTCACAGGTAAATAATTATCAATCCCCTGCACTCCCTCCCAGTTTCCACATTTCGCAGTGTCTCCCAGAGTCTCACACAGTACCTTAGAATGAACAGGGCTCTCTCCTAGCCCATCCGGTGTGCAGGTAGTGTCCTCTGGAGCATAAAGACAGAGCATCCGACCCAAATCATTCCCCAGCAGAACATTAACAGGGATGTCCTCAGAGACCCCCACCTCCTGCAAACTTTTGCCTGTACCCCAATCCAGGTACACACCAGCCATGGGAACAGCAGGCCGCACACCTCCAATTCCTTTTAAAGCCATGGTTCTTTCAGGGATGATGTCCTCTGTAATCACCACTTCAGGCCGCACCAAGGTAAAGGAGGCTCCAGAATCCCACAAACCCACTGTCACCCGGTCACCCACAGTTACCCTCTGCAGGTTTTCCGCTCTTTTCTCCACCGCTCCGGACACCAGAAGAACGGCTGTGTGTCCTGCAGCTACTGGTGGAGAATTCTTTTTGTTGGGGCAAGTGGCACTCATCTGTAACATCGGCGGGTGTCCCCCTGACCCAATGTGGCTCCCCTCCAGGTACTTGCTCCAGCTTGTGCAGATCCACGCTTTGCTGCTGGCGCCCGGTTGTTGGCAAAGTCATCTCCTAGTGCTGCTGCTTCCATGGCTGTCTTGGGCTTGCAGTCCAAAATCCACTCTCTGGCTTCAAAGCTCCGTGTTTGGAGAAACTGATCCAGGACCATCAAGTCCTCCAGGGCCTCATAGGTAGTGACTTGTAGGCCCCCAGTCCATTGCCTGAATGCAGTCCTTAGCTGACCTGCATGTTCAGTGCAGCTTTCTGTGGCGCTTTGTTGCAAAGTCCTAAATCTTTTCCGATAAGCCTCTGGAGTCAGATTAAAACTATTTAGCAGGGCAGATTTTATTGCCTCATAGTCCTGGTCACTTTCAGAGGGAACAAAGCAAACACATCCAGAGCTTTCCCTCGCAACTGTGGGGTTGGATATCGTCCCCACTGTTCCTTAGGTAGATGGAACTGCCGGCAAACCTTTTCAAAACCCCTCAGGAACACATCCAGATCACCATCTTTCTCCAACATGGGGAAATGTTCTAAGCGGGGTTTTTGGTCTCCTTGATCCTGCACATCACTCCGTGCGGATAAAGCGTCCCCTCTCAGCCTCAGAACCTCCTGTTCATGCCTCCGCTGGGCCTCTCTCTCTGCCGCCTCTCTCTCTGTGGCTCGTGCCTGGGCCTCTCTCTCTGCGGCTCAGGTGTTGTAAGGCAGTCCACATATAAGAGTCCAAGGCCTCATGTGGAGTACTGTCCTGATGGGGAGTAATGTTGAATTCCCCAGGAGATTGGATGGTAGTTCCAGCGGTAGGACTTTGTCTCATGTCACTAAGCTCTTCTGCACGGGCATCATACTCCACAAGATCAGCAATAAATTGTTCCTTGTTATTTCCTGCAGTAGGGATGTCCTTTTCTTGGCACATTAGCTCCAGTGCAGGCTTGGACTGCTTGCGATATGCCTCCATATTTCCGAGATGAGACAGAGGAGGTAAAACAGGAGATGGGGAGGACAGAGCTGTCTTGC
This sequence comes from Hyla sarda, assembly GCF_029499605.1. Lineage (NCBI taxonomy): Eukaryota > Metazoa > Chordata > Amphibia > Anura > Hylidae > Hyla > Hyla sarda. Next base: position 286,150,136 of record NC_079190.1, on the reverse strand, counting down.
ACTCTTTTTGTATGTCTTTTAAACCAGCACGGAGCTCTGTCTTTGTAATTTACACACAAGAATATGTATGCAATTTCTTTTTAGTGCTAAGATTTCCTTACAGGTAAAATCCAGCAAGCACTAAAAATCTCTAAATATATCCCGACGCTGCCACCAGTTGTCAAGATCCCACCCTATCAGTCCAGCTAAGACGCTAGAGAGAGTGTGATGGTGCAAGGGTTAAGGCCACCAGACCTCTGGGTATCCACTACTAGTCCCAGCAAGTCACCAAATTAACCCTTAGATAAACGTGTTTCACCAGAGCTGCCTTCAGAAAGGTGAGCTCATATATTTAGAGATCAAAGACCAGAGCTGATTAATTAAACATTTAATCTGATGAAAGGTATCACAGTGCTGACTATATAAAAATACAGAAACAAATGACAGACAGGTATAAAAATATATAAAAGAGTTTTGCAAGGCAAGTTCAGAAAACAAAAGATGAAGTTCTTACAGCATAATGATATAGCAGTCCTTCAGTGAGTTCCAGCTGTTCTTAGGATGTCCTTGTCAGCTTGTTGCACAGCCTTGAACAACCTGAGTCTAGCATTATTTTAAATATCATATCTGCTTTCTTGGGATGGAGACTCCTTTCCCCCCTCCCCTCTGATCCCACCAGGGGGTCTTCTCTCTTCCTGACCCCTTATCTGTTTGATTATATGATGACACCAGAGTGCACGACTTCAAGGGAGATACCAAGACAGCCAGACCTTCAATAAAATGCAATACACAAAACACAGTCTGAATGACCTCTCACCCATGTCTTGGATGATCCATTACACACAGTTATAATTTACAATACACATATAGGATTTTAATAATCAGGCCTTGGGCCTGACAAGGGCTTCAAAATCGCTAAGATTAAAAGATTAATTTTAAAATTTTAGATTTTTCTTGCTAGTGCTACCATAACATATTTTTAGATAATGTACCAGGCTCTGCTGCATCAGTAAACAATATGGCACAGCTGAATGGCACACCCTGGAGCTGGCGGCAGCATGAGTAGACAATAGAGCTTCAAAATCGCTAAGATTAAAAGATGAATTTTAAAATTGAAGCTTTTTCGTAGCTAGTGCTGCCATAACATATTTTTAGGTAATGTACCAGGCCCTGCTGCATCAGTAAACCATATAGTGTCTGAATGGCACAGCCTGGAGCTGGCGGCAGCATGAAGAATAGGGCTTCACAATCCCTAAGAATAAAAGATGAATTTCAAAATTTAAATCGAAGATTTATAGTAGCTAGTGCTACCATAAAAAAAATGTAGGTAATGGCCCAGGCCTGGAGGGGGCTGAAGAATGAGGAGACCATATAGTGGCTGAATGCCACACCCTGGAGGTGGCTGAAGGATGAGGAGACCATATAGTGGCTGAATGGCACAGCCTGTAATTGGCTGAAGCATGAGGAGACCACATAGTGGCTGAATGGCACAGCCTGGAGGTGGCTGAAGCATGAGGAGACCATATAGTGGCTGAATGCCACCGCCTGGAGATGGCTGAAGCACAAAGAGACCATATAGTGGCTGAATGGCACAGTCTGGAATTGGCTGAAGCTTGAGGAGACCATATATTGGCTGAATGGCACAGCCTGGAGTTTGCTGAAGCATGAGGAGACCATATAGTGGCTGAATGGCACAGCCTGGAGTTGGCTGAGGAATGATGAGATCATATAGTGGCTGAATGGCACAGCTTGGAGCATCAGGACCCGGTGACAGAGTGATGCGCTAGGTTGCAATACCAGTACCTGGTGACAAAGGTGGGTGAAAAAAGGTCTGATACAGAGGAATGTCTATAACTGGGGAGCAGTGCCTTAAATCTGTTTAGCACTATCCATATTTGTGAAGTGTTGGTGTGGCCCCATGGTCAATCTACTCTGATGCATCAGGCATTGGTGGGTGGAAATCCTGGCTGATCCATGCCTGATTCATCTACACAAACATCAGTCTCTCCACATTTTTTGTGGACAGACGAGTTCTCCTTGGGGTGACTATGGCCCCCACCACACTAAACACCCGCTCTGATGGCACACTACTGGCCGGGCAGAACAGCTTTTCCAGGGCAAACTCTGCTAGTTGCGACCCCAAATCAAGTTTGGCTTCCCAGAAGTCCAGCGGATTTTCAAGGTGTGTTGGCATGGTCATATCAAGGTATGCCACCACCCGTTGGTTCATGTCCTGCTCCAGGTCTACCTGATGCTGTTGAGTTGATTCACTATTCGGGCTAAGAAAGGTACTCATCAGCGACTGTAGACTGGTACTGCTCTTACCACCCCACCCGTCCCCAGAAGCCATGGCAGTGGAAGGTGAGGGATACCATTCTGACGCTGCAGCTCAAGGAGGGTATGCTTTGCAGTGTATGAGTGGCTGAAGTACATGCAAAGTTTCCTTCCCATTGTTAGGATATCTTGCAAATGGGGGGAACAGTTCAGGAACTGTTTGAGAAACAGATTGAACACGTGTGCCATGGAGGACGCTTGGCTCAGCCTTCCCTGTCGCACCGCAGACGCTGCACCTTCTGTCAACATATTCTGGCTGTTAACCTCCTCCGGATGCTTGATGATAAACTGCCACACTGCCGGGTTGCTGATTTTCCCACCAACAGTCGGCACTAATTGACTGCTACTGCTGCCGTCTCCTGGAACCCCTGTTCCACTACCTCCCGGGAAGGTAGGCTGCTGTGAAGCAGGTGGTCTCCTCCGGGCACGTTTGGCTCCAGAATTTCCACTTCTGCCACCATGCTGACTGCCATGCTACCACCTTGCTGGCTCAGCTGCTACCTCACAGGCAACCTGCAACCCTCTTCTACTGATGATGATGAAGCCCCTTCTGCACCCGGCTCCCAATTGGGATCGGCTTCATCATCATCAACAAGTGTCTGCACGTCACTGATGTCCTCCTCAGGTTCCTCAACAGTGTCTGCTTCAGGACCCTGAACGCTGGCAACACCGCCTCCCAAGTCACTCTCCTCATCACTACTTGCCCGCCTAGCAGAGGAAGAGGCGGATTTTTCCTCCACCTCTTGACTGCTCCCGGGCCATGCCAACTGAGGGTTGTGTCTGAGGAACCCACTGATTGGTGACTGGGGGTATCAGATGTCACTTGTGATGAAGTGGATGACAGTGTTAACCAATCGTTGACGGCATATGGGTTGCTGGTCGAGACACGACTGCTAGCCGATACTGGGAGCTCAGGTCTCTCGCTGCGACACCTGCTGCCACTCGCCCCTAGTCTGCTGCGACCTCTGCCTGATGAATTTAGGCCTCTGCCACTCCTCTGAGCACGTCCTGGAACTTCTCTGCCTGACATACTTAGTGCGTATATGAGGGGAGTACAATACGCTTCACTACGCTTAAAACAGTATTTGTCTAGAACAGCAGGCGGTGATTACTTTTGCCTGGACTTTCACAGTATGTAGGCCCTTGACAGATTAACAGGTACAAAAGTGTACACTACTTAGATGTACGTATGTGGTATGCACTTATGAGGGCAGAAAAATGTGCTACAGTACTCTTTAAAAAAATATATTTTGCTGTGTACTAAATCCAAAATTGCACTCAAAGACTATTAGGACTGGACTGCTGGGTATTATACAGTCTACAGACTAGCATAACCAGCAGACCATTTGTTGTGGAAAAAAAGTTGCGCTAAAAAATTATGCCTCTTAAGGTTCATTAAGATGAGCCAGCTTGTTGAAATGTCTGAGGCAACACACAGCAATGTGCCCCTCTCTGTAATGCGATGCTGTAGAAAGTCACTGGGAGGTTAATGGCTGCAGTAAAATATCTTTCTGTGCAAAAAAGAACTGCTCTCTGTCCACCAGAACACTGAGGTGATTAGGAGGTGAAACGCTGCTGGAAAAAGCATGTGATTCAGGGTCATCCTACCTACCCACCTTCCTGCCTTCCCAGAGTTTCTTGCCCCATGTCCTCACATGTGGATCTGCCATTTTAGATGCCCTGGAGCATGGACCGCACTAAATGGAGTTTAATGAAACGATTTGTGCTATAGAATCGTGGCAATGTTCACATTCGCTGCGAATAACATTTTTCATGAAATTTGTAACGAATTTGGATTAGTTAGCTTCGATTCACTCATCTCTAGTGGACATCAGTGCGATCGCTGATGTCCGCCATTACCGGCGGGTCCCCCAGTGCATGACATGAGCACCGCTCCAGTACCTCGCGCATCAGGATGTACATTTACGTCCATTGTCCTTAAGGGGTTAAAGAATTTTTGGTGATGTTTTTTTTCTAATTTTCCCTTTTACTATCTATATTTTAAAATAATTTTGTAGATGTAATTTCAACCAATTTTGCAGAGTTGATTTTGTGGGCTGAACATTCAGCTTGGCACAAAGCATGCACATAATGCACTGGATCACTGGGGCTTGTCCTTTGTCATCATTACTGCAGAGACATAGAGACAGATGTCTGTTTTTCATTCAAATCTTGTTTCGTTAGATTTCAGGGCAAAACGGTTCTGAAGATTTTTCAAAATTACATTCTTGCTTGTCTTCCAGTATAACATGGTAATATATGGAGGTTTTTTTTATTTTATTCAGGGGTTAAAAGCTTAGCAGATCCATCTTGCATTACAATCTATATTTCATGTATTCATATGCTATACTAAACATTTTCAAGTCATCTATCACAGAGTAATTAAACGGAGTGCCACATCTCAAGGGTAATGGTAGGTTATAAATATGGTTACCTTCCACATTTTAACCTATGAAATGGTGCGTGGCTTTAACTTGGTCACCTTTCAACAGCTCATTAACAGAGAACACATTGTCTAATATAGAAAACAAATGAATAAAACCAGGCCATGCACCATTCTGTTTCACTAAGCACTAACATTAGCATGAAACGATGAGGAAGCCAAGACCGAGGGAGCAGGAACAGCCGGTCTGAGACAGCAGAAAGTAATTACCAGTGATGTGCATCACTACTCCTCATAGGTATATGACTTGCTGGACATGTCCTGATATTCTGTCTCTAAAGGTAAAGCAATATGCAACAGTATATCACAAAATGAGAGAAGAGGGATCACATAGATAATAAAAGGAAATATTATATTACAATTTTTTTTATTGAGGAATACAGTACATAGAGAGAAGGATCTTCATAACAATATAGGTTCCTTCCCTCAATAGATAATGTCAACCAGGGATTTATTGCAATAGCCAAATTTGTTATTTGGGAAGGAAATGTTCGCCTTAATATGGGGCAAGTAGCAATAGCTTCATAGGGGTTGTTGTCTTCCTCTAGATCAGTGTTTCCTAAGCCCAGGTACACAAGCCCAAGTTTCCCTAAACAGGTCATGTTTTCAGGATTACCTTAGTCTTTTAGAGATGATAAGGTATCAGGCATCAGCACAACTGTTCTCTGCATAAAAGATCCTTAAACCATGACCTGTTGGGGGTACTTGGAGATCGTGCTTGGAAAACACTGCTCTAGATTAACACTGTATAATTATACCAAAATAGGGCCTTACAACTCCCCATCCATCATTGTCGGTTCACCGTCCACTCGGAAATTCTAATGTAAGGACTTGATACCAAGTACAAAAGGATCAGGAGGACCAACAAATATGCAACTTGTACACCTACTCCAAATATTTGTAAATTCTTTATTTCTTCATCTTAAAAAAAAAGTAGGCAGACAAAAAATCTAAAGCTCTGCTAGACTTACTATCTGTATAACTGGAAGATTTTATGTTCTAGCTGTGTATTTTACTAATTATCGACTATGTAACCAGATAAAAGAGCCTGGTCATTTTTTTTACTTTTTATACCTGTTTTCATTATCCTTGTATCTATTTCCCCTGCTTTAGTTTGCTAACAGTACAGTGCCTATGTGGAAAAAAAAATCTTTCATGGGTTCTCAACACCCAAATATACAGAAGATGTGGCCAATCTTAAATGGACCTTTTTGCTTCAGGGGCAACCGATTGAAATGTCTCTACTTATGCACTTGGCTTTGAGTCAACCAATGGGTTCTATTGTGGAGAATGAAAACTTCCATTCTATGTCAACATTTTCTAGTTGACATAGCTGAAAAACATCATTATTGGGAATTCTACAATTACTATTACCTGCTGGCCCTACTAAGTCCCCTATTGATTGGAGTGGGATGAAAACAGAGGTGGCTTTTGATCTGTTGTCCTGGAGATGGCTGTTGTGGACACAGAGGTAACAATTTTATCTGAATGTAAATGACGATCATTAAAGATAATGATCGCATTGATAGTACTGACCGACTATAATCAATGGAAGTCTTTATTGAACCTGCTGCCAAATGCTGATTGATTGTTGACCCTGGTTGTACAATTATTATGTGTTTCGGGGTTGTTATCTATATTTCCCTGGGCAGCACATTGAGTATACAGGTTGTTGATTCTGTATAAAATGTTTGCTTATGGGACAGAGACTTACTGTTTAATTGTATTGTGTATGGCCTGCTAAAAGGGAATGTGTCATTCAAAAATGACCTAATTTATGTTAAAACATGATTTAGGGATTTGTCGGAAAGTGTTTTTTTTTTTTTTTTTTTTTCCATTATACTATCTATATTTTAAAATAATCCCAAACTCTGGAAGTTTTCATTCTGGTCACTTGGCCTAAAACTAAGATATAAACATTACTTCCTAGCAGTGCCCTCCTTATTATAGCAGACAGGATTACAGTAAAAGATGACACCAGTTTATATATAATATAGGCACACACAATAGTTGCTGCTCACAGATCAGCCTCCCCCACTCTAGAAGGATCTTTGCGAAGACATCTTTCTCATTCATATCAATGGAACTGATTCAGTTTATTATTGCCTATGTCAATGGGTCCTGCTGTATAGCATACCTCAAAATGTTGTTATAAACAGCTACTGAAACATGACAGCCCCATAATAATATATTTAAAAAAAAATTACAATCACAAGTTAGAAACCGATTGGGAAAAAAAGATCTTTCATTATGTGGCGCTAAGAGGAAAAACATCTAGGTGATATTTTTCCTTTAAGAAGATACTGTATCTAGATTCTGGAGGCCTGCACTATTTGCAATAATTATCTGATCCAATGGAAATATCGTTATACTTTGCATTAAGGTTTCTACATACAGATTAAAAATTCAAGTGTTTATTTCCCTACTGCTTGACTTGCTGTACATTCTAATCACTGCTCTGGTCTGCTGGCTAAGTGACATAATCAACAATGTCACCTGAACTCTGCGAAAATGTCTTTCCGATTAATATGGCCTCACTGCTTATCCATTCACTGCCTCCACTTATATTCATAGATTCTCTCTCAGTCATCTGCAAGCACATTGTACATACTACATATTTCAGAGGTGGGATGTTATTGCCTGACACATCTGCTCCTGCAGTTGATGTCATACTTCAAAGAGAATTGCTTATTTGGCATGCAAGAAGCAAAAAAACACGCAGAACACCTACAATACATCAAATCTGAAAGAGTTTTCAGGGACTAATACAGTGATTGTATTGCAATGAACAAACCATGAGTCTACTTTCTATAATACACTTCATACTCAGAGCATGCTGCAAAGTGTAGTACACTATACACTATATACTAACAGCAGAAAACTTACTTTACTTGTCATAGAGAACTTTAAAGGGAGGTCTGATCCCTTAACCCCTTAAGGACTCAGGGTTTTTCAGTTTTTGCACTTTCGTGATCCCCTACTTATATAGGTTTGATTTTGTCGCACTTCTGGAAAAAAACATAACTATATGCAGGAAAATGTATACGTTTAAAAATGTTATATTCTGACCCCTATAACTTTTTTATTTTTCGACGTACAGGGCGGTATGAGGACTTATTTTTTGCACCGTGATCTGAAGTTTTTATTGGAATAATTTTTGTTTTGATCAGACTTTTTGATCACTTTTTATTCATTTTTAATGGTATAAAAAGTGACCAAAAATACGCTTTTTTGGACTTTGGAATTTTTTTGAATGTACGCCATTGACCGTGCGGTTTAATTAATGATATATTTTTATAGTTCGGACATTTACGCACGCGGCGATACCACATATGTTTATTTTTTTTTTATTTACACTGTTTTATTTTTTTTTTGGGAAAAGGGGGGTGATTCAAACTTTTATTAGGGAAGGAGTTAAATGACCGTTATTAACACTTTTTTAAAACTTTTTTTTGCAGTGTTATAGGTCCCATAGGGACCTATAACACTGCACAGACTGATCTCTCATCCTGATCACAGGCGTGTATTAACACACCTGTGATCAGTGTTATCAGCGCTTGACTGCTCCTGCCTGGATCTCAGACACGGAGCAGTCATTCGTTGATCAGACACCGAGGAGGCAGGTAATGGCCCTCCCAGTGTCCTGTAAGCTGTTCGGGACGCCGCGATTTCACCGCGGGGGTCCCGAACAGCCTGACTGAGCAGCCGGGATACTTTCACTTTCACTTCAGACGCGGCGGTCAGCTTTGATCACCGCGTCTGAAGGGTTAATACAGGGCATCACCGCGATCGGTGATGTCCTGTATTAGCCGCGGGTCCCGGCCGTTGATAGCCGCCGGGACCGGCCCGATATGACGCGGAGACAACGCGTGACCCCGGGGCATATCGCGGGAGCCGGCGGAGGACGTAAATATATGTCCCGCATCGTTAAGGAGTTAAAATGGCTGCAAAAAACACCCTCAAAGCACTGGACTTATAAAATAAGTTTTCATCTTGATATTCCAATGAGAAAATAATAATACACAATTCTATATAAGATTTGAGCTACTTGTCTCATTTTAACAACAAGTTAGTAGAGTAAGATACATGGATGAATATTGTTTATTACTGTTTATATAACAAATTATATTGTGAGGCTGGGTTTCCACATAGGTTTTTTTTTTTTTTTTTTAGCATTTTTTGGAATACTGTCACTGCAGTTTTTGAGCCAAAGTCAGAAGTGGATCCAACAGGAAGGAGACTTATAAAGCTGGGTTCACATATATCAAGCGTCTGGCATAGTTTCCCTCTGGCGTGCACTGGAGGGAAACTGATGCTAGAACTGATCCCATTTATTTGAATGCAAAAGTTCACAATAATCCAGTGTCTCAATTGTGATGCTGGATGGTTGGACACACCGCAGGGCACCAGACAGGGGTTTGCCATCCAGAAACAATGAGAGAGGGAGGAAGGCGCCTCATGTGCGGGATCAGTAGATCTTGTTGGTGGGGGTAGGGGACGGTAATTCCCAAGCCGCTTACCAAAGTTGGTTGTGCGCCCACACACAACAAGGTAAAGTGCAGAAGAGATATAGAAGAAGGTCCACTGCAGCCCTCCTGGGTAAGAGTAAAATCAAAACCGAATGACCAGGAAGTCAGGAGTTTGTCTGGCGCAGAGAGGAACCATCAGGCAGCCAAGTAAAATCAATGGATTTATTAGATGCAACGCGTTTCGCTGCGCATGCGCAGCTTCAGCAGGCATCCTGATGAAGCTGCGCATGCGCAGCGAAACGCGTTGCATCTAATAAATCCATTGATTTTACTTGGCTGCCTGATGGTTCCTCTCTGCGCCAGACAAACTCCTGACTCCCTGGTCATTCGGTTTTGATTTTATCCAGAAACAATGGACGCTGTCATGGCATCAGTTGCGTTGAGATCTAGGCTGAGTTCACCTATGCCGGACATATGGGAACCCAGCCTAAGTCCTTTCATCATATTTCGCATTGCTTTTGAATACAGTGGCTATGGCTCTAAAACTTCAGTGGCCGTTCTCGAAAAATGTCAGAAATAAAAACTCAGTCAGGGTTTCAGTCCTGAGATCCCCACCGATCTCTAGAAATAGCTGGGTGAGCATGTGGCAGCATGCTTCACTCCCCAACTTGGAGCTCAGTCTATCTGATTGCAAGAGGCGCTTCTATTATAAGTCTATGGGGCTCGATGCCTGCAATCAGGTGGACTGAACACTAATCTGGGGAGTAACGTATGCTACAGCACACTTCTCCCAGCTACATCAGAGCTCAGCTCTCGTACCCTGATGAATGAAAACATTTGACATGTTGGCGTGACATGTTTTTTTTTTTTTTTTTTTTTTGAGAAATGCCTTTTTTTTTAAATAAAACACATATGTATTGATGGAATTGATAGATGATGAATGTTAGATCAATGAGGGCTAAATCCACAGAATTCCCATAATCAGCAGCACCCCTCCTCCATCACTACTGTTCCAAGGACAGTCGCCTGTACATTCTGCAGAACCTGTGACTGTAGTTCAGCCTCATCCAAGTAAATGGGCCCTAGGTACTGCTGGATGCATTGCTGTGCTAGGAAAAATAGGCACATTATGGTATTTATTGGGGGGATGCCTCACTGGAATAACTTATGCATTTTTCCATTAATGTGTATTCCTGCAACTTCCCTTTCATGTCAGATAAATATGTATAATTTTTTACATTACATAGGGAAGTTTATTATTTTTTTTATTTTTTTTTTCCAATCTAAACTGGAGCCAAGCCTGTATGACAGCTGCAGCTTGTAATACATGTACATGTTTTTTCTTTTTTTTTTGGCAAGAAAAAAACGTGCATATGGTCATACATTGTATATATTGTCAGACTTACAAAGCATTCACTGACAGATAAAATATACAGCTCACAGCACTCAGTTTCCAAACAGACACAAATCAATGGTTTTGTTTTGTCAGCTTCATATTATAATGAGCGGCAGTCATTGCTTCCAATATTGAACTCCAAGCTAAATTGAGTGAAAACCCTATGGAGTATTATGCCTTCTACCACATTACTTCAACCTACAAGACTGTTTCTTATATTGGAGCTCAGAGGGACATATTGTATCACTGACATTTCCTTCCAGCCTTTTGGAGAAATGAGGTATAAAGTAAATTTTTTATTCTCAATAGTACATTTAAAGCCTGGTGCAATTTTCTTATTCAGCCTCTAAATTCAAAAAGTGTAATATATAAGTATAATGTCCTTTTTTTACCTATACAGTTTTATGTCTCATGCTGTATGCGTGTCCACCATGCTCACTCCAATAGACTTGCATTGAGGGGGTGTGGCGTGATGTCATGAGGGGCATGGCCGTGACATCATGACCCCTTGTCCACCACACCCAGCATTCTAAATTAACGCCGGGTGCTGCACAGAGATGGGGGGGTTCCAGCTGCCGGATGCCCGCGATCAGACATCTTATCCCCTATCCTTTGGATAGGGGATAAGATGTCTAGGGGAAGAGTACCCCTTTAAGGTGAAGAACCCAATTTGATGCGTTCTCAGGTTTTTTCTTAAGAAAAAATAAGAGCTTTACCTATGGGGGGCTCCCATCTCAATAGTTACTTAGATAAGAGGAGGAGCGCTCTGCTTGACAGTAAAAGCAATAGGGTACCTTACTCTGCGGGGTGTTCCTTTTGACGGGTAGAGTGACTCATTGTTGGGATTTGCAAACACTTTCTACGGAAGGGAAGAGCTCACATAACTTATTTATTCTAAATGACATAGAAATGTACTGTCGATGAAATTTACATTTCTAAACCTAGTAAGAAGGATCACAAAACACCGGAAAAAATTGGCAGATGCCTGAATGAAATGATCCCATACATTTGTGTGTGTATTTGTCTATATATTATCACTGAGCTTTACTTTTGATGTTCTCAGTATTGCCATTTCTCTTTGCTGCAGAGTACCTGTCTAACTGCAGACAGCTGCCCTGCCGACGTAATACATTGGGTTTCAGTCTGGTTTTTGATGTTATGTAACCTGGATCTCACACTATGGAAATTGAGAGGATGAATGGGAGGGAGCGTACTTTAGGAGGAGGTTGGAGCACTAGGATGATAAGGGGAAAAAAAGAAAAGAAGAAGCATGAGCGAAGTACCAGAAAAGGAGGGGGGGAGGTCTTACAAAGAATGGTCACAGGCGGGTAGAGAAATCAAGGATGGAAACAAATACAAACATAAGATGAAACAAGCGAGAGAACATGAGAGGTTTTAAAAGGGCAGTCAGAAAATCGAAAATGGCCCGCAGCACAACTGCCTTACAGTGACTTCCAATACTCTGTGAAAATTTTTCCCTGGGGGTTCAAGAGATGGAAACCATGAAAAACAGTGAAATGAATAATTTCTGACCTGGGGGAGTTTCATTAAATATGAATGTAAATAGAAATATGATATGTAAATGAAATGTGCACGTACATTATACCCTAAGTGAAAAGCAATTTACATATGTGACTCATGTTTGCGCAGAGCAGAATTATCCTATGCTACGCTTTCAGCTTCATTCCATTTGCTTTGGCCTTTCGAGGCAGTGACTGAAAGAGTACTGGTGGTAGTTACCAGGAAGCCCATTATAACTAACAAGTCCCTCGGAGGCAATGTTTTAGGTTCAATGCAGTATGGAGACTGAAATGGTCAACTACTGTGGGTGAACTCCAAATCCCCAGATGCTCATATTATGGCTCAGCTTCATAAAGACAGAAGCCAACACAATATGCCAGAGAACAAGCACAGATGTCACATTTTAGGTCACTGCAGCACATTTGTCATTTACAAATAACATTCTATTTTCCATTTGCAAATAGTTTTGTTTGCTGGGTGGCTGTAAAGGGAGGGGGCATTATGTTTGCCAATTAGAAGAGGCTTCCAACTGAATTTTAGTCAAGAGTCGCGCAGTTGTGATATTTATTTGTGAAATGTCAGTCAGAACCAGGATTTACATGGCCAGAGGCTTGATTTAACATATTTCTGGAGCTAGCACATCACCATGACTAACCATTTCCTTAGCCCATAGTTAAAATGTGACTACTTCTTTGTAACAAAAATGGAACCAGGCAAATTATTTCCTTACCAAAGTCATTCTAACTATGTATTAACAAGAGCTAATGAACTTCTTATCTAAAGATAAAATGTGCATTTCTGTGAATTACATTATTTAAAATTTAAAGTGTTACTCCATTGTTTGTCCCCTGTCTGTTCTGACAAGATCGGTGCAAGGAGACGCGACTCACACTGAATGGAACACTGTACAACACGGAAATTGGATGCATAAGCCCTATTCTGATGAATGGGAAACATGCACAAAACTTGCTGGGCGTCGTATAGTTGCTTCCAAAACTGTACCACTCACCGTAACTGCGTCTCCCCACACTGATCTTTGCAGAATGGCCATTATTCATTTTTGCATTTTACTATTTTTGATTTTCACCTCCAACTGTTCCGTGCTATGTACAGTCACATTTGACTACAGTCAGCAAATAGAAATGAGTGGCTTCTGCAGGGGTCCCCTGGGTTGCCAACATTCTGTATACCACAAAATTTGTGTGGTATATAGTGTGAACCTACCATTAGAGATAACAAATTCACCAATGTGGTCCAAAATGGCAGATGGTCCTCAACCCCAAGTGCAGTTGTGCACCCACAACTGGAGTAGAGGTCCTGCATTTGTGGACCACAATATAGGTTCACTACTATGGCAGATGCAAACAATGACATTAACTAACCCTCAAAACTGATGTTAAAATTGAGACATTAGCCAGTATATCCTCATATGAAGGACATACCAGAGCCCGCACACCAACGTCAAGGTTTCTCAGATGGTACTGGACCTAACACTAACCTACCTGTACGTGATAAGCAAAACCAGGAACCAAATTACAATTTGTGGTACTTGTGACCGTTTGCAGGCATCCTCCATTGTATGTATATCATGCTGGGGATCGCCCATAGCAACGGACCACAAGTGCAGGAGCTCCACCCCAGCATAGAGTGCACAACTGCACTTGGGGTTGAGTATCTCTTGCCACTGCAGACCACGCAATTGTAAGCTGTTTTATGTCTAAAGTTTATACTAATGCACCCTTTTTATCATACCGGGTAGCATTAAGGTTTCACCTGTGAGGCCGGCAATATATTAGCCAACCAGGGTGGGGCTTGTAGCCTGTCTCTCCCCCTCCCATTGTATGTGTGCATAGTCACACTGGAGCTAACCTGGGAGCAGTCTACAAGCCGGACCTGATGCTGCTGTAATTTGGTTCCTGGTTTTGCTTATCACGCACAGGTAGGTTAATGTTAGGTCCCGTACCATCTGAGAAACCTTGACGTTGGTGTGCGGGCTCTGGTATGTCCTTCATATGAAGATATACTGGCTAATGTCTCAATTTTAACATCAGTTTTGAGGGTTAGTTAATGTCATTGTTTGCATTTGCCACATTAGTGAACCTATATTGTGGTCCACAAATGCAGGACCTCTACTCCAGTTTGGGGTGCACAACTGCACTTGCGGTTGAAGACCATCTGCCATTTTGGACCACATCGGTGAATTTGTTTGATGTCTAGATTTCATGCATCCACACATTTATCAGGTGTAGAATGCCATTTGTGGTACTTGTGACTGTTTGCGGGCATCCTCCATTGTATGCATATCATGCTGGGGATCGCCCATAGCAACGGACCACAACTGCAGGACCTCCACCCCAGCATAGAGTGCACAACTGCACTTGGGGTCGAGTATCTCTTGCCACTGCAGACCACGCAATTGTAAGCTTTTTTATGTCTAAAGTTTATACTAATGCACCCTTTTTATCATACTGGGTAGCATTAAGGTTTCACCTGTGAGGCCGGCAATATATTAGCCAACCAGGGTGGGGCTTGTAGCCTGTCTCTCCCCCTCCCATTGTATGTGTGAATAGTCACACTGGAGCTAACCTGGGAGCAGTCTACAAGCCGGACCTGATGCTGCTGTAATTTGGTTCCTGGTTTTGCTTATCACGCACAGGTAGGTTAGTGTTAGGTCCCGTACCATCTGCTAAACCTTGACGTTGGTGTGCGGGCTCTGGTATGTCCTTCATATGAGGATATACTGGCTAATGTCTCAATTTTAACATCAATTTTGAGGGTTAGTTAATGTCAATGTTTGCATCTGCCACAGTAGTGATGTCTAGATTTCATGCATCCACACGTTTTTCAGGTGTAGGATGCCATTTGTGGTACTTCTGACCATTTGCAGGCCTCCTCCATTGTATGCATATCATGCTGGGGATCGCCCATAGCAACGGACCACATGTGCAGGAGCTCCACCCCAGCATAGAGTGCACAACTGCACTTGGGGTTGAGTATCTCTTGCCACTGCAGACCACGCAATTGTAAGCTGTTTCATTAGAGATAACAGCAGGAAAGGGGTTATGCACCAGGCTCAGGTAAGGGGCAGAGAAACCCTCTAGCACAGCTCACACAGGCTGAAAAGAGAGAGGAGAGCTGATGTAAGGCAGTCTGCTGGGGAGAACCATACAGCCTTTGTACAAGTACAAAGATAATACAGTAATCCCTCGAGATGCGATGGCCTCGACATACGTTATTTTCAACATACGATGGCCTCTCAGAGGCCATCGTATGTTGAAAGCAGTATCGACATACGATACTTTTTGTCGGGCTATCATTAAAATTTGCGGTCCTCCAGTAGCGCTGGCTGCCGCAGCTGCTACCGGACTACCGCTGGGCTATTAAGCAGGTTTACATACCGGTGCATGCCGGAGCAGCTAACCCCCGTGGTGTTGGTGCAGCCTCCTTGCGGCGCGCGGATCCTCTCTGTCATGTGACAATGTATTGTCACACGACAGTGACGTTGCCGGCCTGCGCTTCAGTCGAGGAACGCCGCCAGGAGAGGAAGACACGGAGCTGGTGAGTGCTCATTTTCATGGCAGCGGTGGCGTTAAGCTCTCACCCCATGGCAGCGGCAGTGTTATCGCTGCCGCAGGGTGAGGGGTTAACGCCGCCGCTGCCATGGAGTGAGGGGTTAACTTAACCCTTCACCCCATGGCAGCGGCAGTGTTAACACCTCATGCAGTGGCAGCGATAAAACTGCCACCGCTGCCATGGGGTGAAGGGTCAAGTCAACCCCTCACCCCATGGCAGCGGTAGCGTTAACCCCCCTCTCTTCAGAGCAGCACAAATCCCCAGGCCTGGCCCATAGCCCCACCAGGCCTGGCCCAAAGCCCCACAAGGCCTGGCCCATAGCCCCACCAGGCCTGGCCCATAGCCCCACCAGGCCTGGCCCAAAGCCCCACCAGGCCTGGCCCATAGCCCCACCAGGCCTGGCCCAAAGTTCCCACCTTGGGCCTGGCCCAAAGCCTCCACCTCAGGCCTGGCCCCTTGTTGAAATTTCATGGACTCAGGAACCAATTACCAGTTTTCCATAGAGATATGTACTCAACATATGATGGTCTCGGGGCTCCGGAACCAATTACCAGTTTTCCATAGACATATGTACTCAACATATGATGGTTTCAAGATATGATGGTCCTCCCGGAACCAATTACTGTTACGCCGAGCGCTCCGGGTCCCCGTTCCTCCCCGGAGCGCTCACGGCGTCTCTCTCCCTGCAGCGCCCCGGTCAGTCCCGCTGACCGGGAGCGCTGCACTGTCATGGCCGTTGGGGATGCGATTCGCACAGTGGGACGCGCCCGCTCGCGAATCGCATCCCAGGTCACTTACCTATCCCGGTCCCCGGCTGTCATGCTCTGGCGCGCGCGGCTCCGCTCTCTAGGGCGCGCGCGCGCCAGCTCTCTTGATTTAAAGGGCCAGTGCACCAATGATGGTGCCTGGTCCAATCTTCCCAATTAGCTTGATTAGTTTCCACCTGTGCACTCCCTACTTATACCTCACTTCCCCTGCACTCCCTTGCCGGATCTTGTTGCCCTTGTGCCTAGTGAAAGCGTTCCCTTGTTTGTTCCTAGCCCGTGTTCCAGACCTCCTGCCGTTGCCCCTGACTACGATCCTTGCTGCCTGCCCTGACCTTCTGCTACGTCCGACCTTGCTTTTGCCTTATCCCTTGTACCATGCCTATCTCAGCAGTCAGAGAGGTTGAGCCGTTGCCGGTGGATACGACCTGGTTGCTACCGCCGCTGCAAGACCATCCCGCTTTGCGGCGGGCTCTGGTGAAAACCAGTAGCTACTTAGAACCGGTCCACCCACACGGTCCTCGCCAAACCCTCTCTGACACAGAGGATCCACCTCCAGCCTGCCGATCCGTGACAGTAGATCCGGCCATGGATTCCGCTGAGGTGCCGCTGTCAAGTCTTGCCGACATTTCCACGGTGATCGCCCAGCAAGCCCTAAAGATCACCCAACGAAATCACCAGCTGGCTTACTTGACCACCATGACTCAGCAACTCCAGTCGCAGCTACAGCAGCTTCAGTCACAATTTCAGTCACAGCTACAGCTGCAACAACCATCTCCTCCGCCGGCTCCTGCAACTCCTCCACAGCAACCGGCCGCTCCTAACCTCTGCTTGTCCCTGCCGGACAAATTTGATGAGGACTCTAGACTCTGCCGTGGTCTCCTGCCTGGGAAGGCCCTGCCATGTGCCACACCGCCCGGAGCACCTCTCTTACAGTATCCTTTGCAATCCACCCCTGTGCCTCCCGCCGAGGAGGCTATGCAACTGGATCGGTCCCGCCTGACCCCTGAAGAGAGGACTCGCCGCAGGAAGAAAGAAGATTTACTTCTACACTGCACTGTGCGTTACCGCACAAAACCTCTGCTCTTCAGCATGGAACTTTTTGTTTTGCCCAAATGCTCCTCTGAAGTCCTCCTCGGTCTGCCATGGCTCCAACCCCCATCTTCTGCCCTTGTTTGGACCACCGGGGAGATCGGGAGCTGGGGTGCTTCTTGCCACAGGAAGTGCCTCATGTCTGCTCCCAGTCCCGTCAGTCAAGCCTCTGTGTCTCCCCCTTTACCTGGCCTCCCCAAGGCCTGTCTGGACTATGCTGTGTCTCCTCCTCACGGCTCCCGTCCTGTTGACACTCTGCCCCGTGCCGGGCTTGACCCTCTTCCCTCCCTCCCCACCCCCACGCCTTCTTGTGTGCCCGCTGTTGATGAGGTTTTCCGGGGCTTCGCCACCATCTGGGAAAAGACTCTTAAATCCCTCATACTAGCCTCATCCCGGGTGAAGAAGCTTGCCGAAGGAAAAAGAAGAACCCCCCCTGTTTTTGTGTGGCTCTCCACCAAGTATATCCGCTTCCGTGTCCCCAGTTTTAATCTCGGACCACGTTATCTTGGACCCTTTGGAGTTGAGTGCTCAGAGGAGAGATCTTGGGAACCTGAGGACATCATCCTGGACAAAAGTCTTATCCTCAGGTTCTCAGGCTCCAAGAAGAGGGGGAGACCCAAGGGGGGGGGTACTGTTACGCCGAGCGCTCCGGGTCCCCGTTCCTCCCCGGAGCGCTCACGGCGTCTCACTCCCTGCAGCGCCCCGGTCAGTCCCGCTGACCGGGAGCGCTGCACTGTCATGGCCGTTGGGGATGCGATTCGCACAGCGGGACGCGCCCGCTCGCGAATCGCATCCCAGGTCACTTACCTATCCCGGTCCCCGGCTGTCATGCTCTGGCGCGCGCGGCTCCGCTCTCTAGGGCGCGCGCGCGCCAGCTCTCTTGATTTAAAGGGCCAATGCACCAATGATGGTGCCTGGTCCAATCTTCCCAATTAGCTTGATTAGTTTCCACCTGTGCACTCCCTACTTATACCTCACTTCCCCTGCACTCCCTTGCCGGATCTTGTTGCCCTTGTGCCTAGTGAAAGCGTTCCCTTGTTTGTTCCTAGCCCGTGTTCCAGACCTCCTGCCGTTGCCCCTGACTACGATCCTTGCTGCCTGCCCTGACCTTCTGCTACGTCCGACCTTGCTTTTGCCTTATCCCTTGTACCATGCCTATCTCAGCAGTCAGAGAGGTTGAGCCGTTGCCGGTGGATACGACCTGGTTGCTACCGCCGCTGCAAGACCATCCCGCTTTGCGGCGGGCTCTGGTGAAAACCAGTAGCTACTTAGAACCGGTCCACCGACACGGTCCTCGCCAAACCCTCTCTGACACAGAGGATCCACCTCCAGCCTGCCGATCCGTGACAATTACCATCATATGTATAGGACTCATACAGCAAGAACATTGATGAATCTAAAAGCAAAATTAAGCCCCATTTATAATAAAGATCAATAATTAATTCAAAGCAACAATTCCGAAATTAATGATAACAAAGTACAAGAAATGGCCCCTAAAAATCTAAAAAGTCTATCACTTGTTCGAACACAATGCAACAGAATCCCTAATGGATATTGACTAGAAGAAAAATGGGGGCCCGGCACTTGCAGGACTAGGGAATGCAGATTTGTATGAGGGATTGGACAAGGTGATCCTGAATGTGACTTGGTAACGGTGGTGCTAAGTCACTCGTGACGCCAGGGTGAGGGCTGGTATGCTGAATCTATGATCCGGCCTATTGCCGCCCTTCCCAGAAGCGATAGGTGCAATGAAATGACTGAAGGTCCACAAGCAGATTTAACTTGAACTTGAATAACTTTACTGCAGTGCTTGCAATATCCAATGCGTAGTAACAGTCTCATATAACAGTTCTTAGGTTGCTTAGCGACTGGCAGAAGTTGCGGACCTTGCATTAAACTTGTAGTCTCTGAATTTAGGGAGTGATGTGCAGATCCGTCCGGATTTATGGGAAATATTGGGTCCGGTGATACTGCAGAGTGCTTAGGGGATGACACACTCTATAATTTAGATCATTCAGCCGTTGCCGCAAGGCTCAGGCCTAACTCACTGCGATTACTGCGATATAGGTCTTCTCTCATCAAGAGCCAGGAGAAAGAGCGGGAGAAGATGGCCGCCGCTCTCTTATATGGGCAGGGGGCGTGGCGATTCTGATTGGTCCGAACGTCTGCCATTCACCAGTACATGGTGTGATGGGATTACTGACGTAAAAGGGCCTCCAAAGGTCCTTAAGCTAAAACCATAGAGTTCACCCTGTCACATGACCCGCAGGTCCTGCAACGCTAATAGAAACAGGTAATTAACCATTTATATACAGAAATAATACTATATACATTATTCTATGGACAAATTAGAAATCTATATACTATAATAGAGGCGACTAGGGGCGGACTGACTAACAGAGATTACTAAGTCCTAGGGACTCTGGCTACGGGGACCCATAGATAAATAAGTACTGTATGAAATGCGGTACAGGGACACCACGGTACCACCTGCCCAAGGTTCATAAGTCGCACAGCCGACCTCCAGGGCACACCATAGTGGCTGGAATCGTCTCTGCAACCGAATAGCTATCTCAATATCTAGAATGGCTTTTTAAACCCTTACTCACCTACACCCCAACCTATGTGAAGGATACAGAGGGTTAATTGACACACCTAGATGATTTCCAGTGGCAAAAATTATACCGATTAGCTTTGGTGGACGTAGAGAGCCTGTACACCCGCATCCCTCACAATGCGGGTGTACAGGCTATCCATGAATTTTTATCTGAAACTGACAAGTTCAGGGAATTTACTGATTTAATCTGTGAATCCCTTTTTTTCATTCTATCTCATAATGAGTTTAAAGAAGGGGAGAGCTGGTACAGGCAGAAGACCGGGACCGTGTTGGGGACCCCGGTCTCCTGCACGAACGCAACTCTTTTCTTGGCCATTTTTGAACGCTTATACATATCCTTTGATAGGAATTCATATGTGAACAACATTAAACTGTTTCTACGTTACCTAAACAATATTCTGGTAATTTGGGATGGCTCTGAGACCACCTTTAATGATTTCGTCACGTACCTAAATTCTGAAAACAAAGAAAATATGTTGTTTACTTCTGTTTTTTTGAGGCTCTGAACTAGATTTTCTTGATGTTCATTTAAAAGTAAAAGGAACTAATTTAATAACTGAAGGGTTTCGTAAAACCATAGGACATAATTCGTTACTTCCTTTTAATAGCTCCCACCCCGTCCACGTGAAGAAAAATATTCCCAATTCTTGAGGCTCAGAAAAGTGAACAGTGATGATCAAACATTCTCTGCACAAGCAACTGACCTCAAGAGACGGCTTCTTAAGAGACAATACTCCTCCAAGATTATCGATGATAGTTTTGAGAGGGCTTTTAAAGTAAGACGCCCTCATCTTCTCAAAACAAAAAGTAAATGTAATCAAAAACCCAAAAGATTCATATTTTCTCTGGCTTAAAAACTACCATTGCCAACGCTATCCGTAGTAACTGGTATATCCTCGATGTTGATCCTGATTTAAAGGAAATTGCTTGTAATCCCCCGCTTATTACTTACAGAAAAAATAAAAAGATTGGGGATAAATTAAAGAATCAAGCTAAGACTCACACAGATAATACCAGTTCAGGATACAGATGGCTGACTGATCATGGTCTACAATGAAACCATCCCTGTGGCACTTGTTCACATTGCCAAAATTCTTGACTGAGAGATTCATCAGATTAGGTGACCATTTACATCATGTTCGTGACCCAGTAACCTGCCGCATGTCCTATCTGGTATATGTCATTTTATGTCCTTGCGGTTACAATTGTAAAACTATACGGCCACTCCATGTTCATTTTCGTGAGCAGATACGTTCTATCAGAACCAGAGTTGGCGCACTGAGATTAATTGCCCACATAAGGGATAACCACGTAGGAGATGAAAAATGTCTAGAATTCGCTGGCCTCGAAAGGGTAAAAAATCCAGTCATAGGCGGCAATCGGCATTCTTTTCTATTGAAATGCGAAGCCTATTGGATTGTTCGACTCAACACTACAGGTCCGTTGGGGTTAAACAATTGAATAGAATTAGCACCATTCCTATAACATTTGTTTATTTGTAGTCAAAGAATTGTATATAATTTGTGCGCGAATAGTATTTTTAGTTTTTACTATATTTAAACTGTTAGAGTTATCACGACCTCTTATTCACATGACTTGGAATTAGTCACGTAGGTAGTGTTGCATGCCGGATACTGATGATGCCCGCGACCCTGCGCCTACATTTGACGTATTCTGTCCGATCGATGCCGCATACCGGCTAGAAGAAGTGCAATTTTTGCGTGAAACAGTCTGTTTCGGAGCCCCTGCCTCCCCTATGATGTACTCTTGGATGGTAAGTGCAGTCCCATGTCTTTTTCTTTGTTTAAGAATCCCTAGTGGGTTAATATTGTTATCTCTTGTGTATAATGGATTCATAATACAAGTATAAGTATCTAGTATGCTTAAAGATGTTGTCCGAACTTTTTTTTTATTGGAATAAACCTTCATTTGAAATTCCTTCCTTTCCCTTAATGGTTTTCTCAACCTTTTTTGCCTCCTACTGCTATGGTCTATAGGCCGGAGCGGTGGTCGGAACACTGAAGTGGGGCAATACACAGACATACAGCCTCCAGCCATACACTGTATATGGCTGGAGGCTGTATGTCTGTAACGGGAAAATACTGCACCTAATGTGGGGAACTATACTGCACCTAATGTGAGGAGCTATACTGCACCTAATGTGGGGGAACATACTGCACCTAATGTGGGGGAACTGTACTGCCCCTAATGTGGAGGAACTGTACAGCCCCTAATGTGGGGGAACTGTACTGCACCTAATGTGGGGGAACTGTATTGCGTACCTAATGTGAGGGAACTGTACTGCACCTAATGTGGGGAGCTATACTGCAGCTAATGTGGAGAACTATACTGCACCTAATGTGGGGGAACATACTGCACTTAATGTCCCCCACTGTACTGCCCCTAATGTGGAGAACTATACTGCACCTAATGTGGGGGAACTATACTGCACCTAATGTGGGAAACTATACTGCCCCTAATGTGGGGGACTATATGGCACCTAATGTGGGGGAACTACACTGCACCTAATGTGGGGAACTATACTGCACCTAATGTGGGGGAACTATACTGCACCTAATATGGGGGAACTATACTGCACCTAATGTGGGGAACTATATGGCACCTAATGTGGGTGAACTATACTGCACCTAATGTGGGGGAACTATACTGCACCTAATGTGTGGGAACTATAGTGCACCTAATGTGGGGGAACTATAATGCACCTAA
Organism: Hyla sarda; assembly: GCF_029499605.1. Lineage (NCBI taxonomy): Eukaryota > Metazoa > Chordata > Amphibia > Anura > Hylidae > Hyla > Hyla sarda. Next base: position 286,127,221 of record NC_079190.1, on the reverse strand, counting down.
TGTGGGTGAACTATATGGCACCTAATGTGGGTGAACTATACTGCACCTAATGTGGGGAACTATACTGCACCTAATGTGGGGGAACTATACTGCACCTAATGTGGGGGAACTATACTGCACCTAATGTGGGGAACTATATGGAACCTAATGTGGGGGAACTATACTGCACCTAATGTGGGGGAACTATACTGCACCTAATGTGGGGGAACTATACTGCACCTAATGTGGGGAACTATATGGAACCTAATGTGGGTGAACTATACTGCCCCTAATGTGGGGAGCTATACTGCACCTAATGTGGGGACTATACTGCCAACCTAATGTGGGAAACTATACTGCATCTGATTAAGGGGGGGGGGGCAGGGGACTGGTGAAGGGGGACATGGGACTGATTAAGGGGGCAGGGGACTGATTAAATACTTTTTCTAAAAATATTTGTTACAAAGATTTTTTTCCTCTTTGTGTGTGCTTATGGGGTAATGGGGGGGGGGGGGGGGCACAAGGTTAGCTCGCACAGGGCACCTGAACACCTAAGGCCGGCCCTGAATACCACTATCAAACCCATCCAACAGGCTCTCATAGCCTACCACTGTAGTTGAAAAGTCCCTAACAACAATGATTGCTGATATGTAATAGGTTAGTAGTCAACACCTTATTGCTTAGTGTCTTCGGGGCTTATGATAATAAACTAACTAAAGTGTAATTTGCACCTAGAGTGTAGCAAGTTAATAACTGACTCCCTGGGGCCCAGTGGGCACTTTCCTGCTAATGTCATAGATACAGTATGTCACAGAGCAACTATAAACCCCTAATGAAGATCACTGCAGAAGAGGGCAGAAAAGTGTGCAGACCGAGATGAGAAAATAAAGTATCATGGGTGACAAATTTAAACCAAAAAAATTACTAAAATAAATACTCAGACATATATTTAGTGAAAAACTGTAAACAATGTAAAAAAAAGATAGCTTAGCTTTAACAAATGATATAAAAAATATCTGTAATGCTGACATCCATAGCTGTGGTCGGCATAACCAGGCTGTCAGCTGGACGCTTTCCTCTCAAGTATTGCATGACCAGAGGGCATTTCTACTGAATGACTGCCGGCAGTGATCGTATAAAACTGAGGAACTGGTTAGTAGAAAATTATAGAATTTTACATTAATGAATAAAATCATAATAATTTAAGTACATGTACGTTTTTTTTCTGTATAAGATTACATCCTATTATCCACATAAATACATCTAATAATTCCTCCATAAACTGAGATCAGACAAGTAATGATCCTCATTAAGATTCTCCAAAGAGAGTCATTAATTCACAGACATTTTACTAAGCAGAGAATTAAGCCAGTGTTACCTTGTATATTGCAGCTACAGAGAATCCATTTTGTTTCTGTTGCTAATACTTTTTAATTTGTCATTCACTTCGGCCTTGGATGAAATTACATTATTGTGTTTGCCGGTGGGGAGCGTATAATAAAGCCTGCTGGGGAGCAGTGACGCAATGTGCTCCACAGCTGTTAGGTGAGACAATAATAGTAGACAGTAGGGCTTAATAATGGTTGTTAATTTAGGAAGCAGTGCAGGGAAAGACGCATACAAACACATTTGCAACAGAGGCTTTGAATGTGGCTTATTTCCTGCTACATGAATCCACTTTACTGATGAAAATAAATGTTGATGTTTTTGTTACACAAACAAAGATTTCTTAAAGGGGTTCTCCGGTGCTTACACATCTTTTCCCCTATCCAAAGGATAGGGGATAAGATGCCTGATCGCGGGAGTCCCTCTGCTGGGGACCCCCGGGATCATGCACGCGGCACCCCGTTTGTAATCAGTCCCCGGAGCGTGTTCGCTCGGGGTCTGATTACAGGCGACCACCGGGCCGGCGGCGTGTGACGTAACGCCCCCGTGTGACATCACGCCTCCGTCCCTCAATGTAAGCCTACGGGAGGGGGCGTGACATTGTAGGCTTGCATTGAGGGGCGGAGAGTGTGACATCACACGGGGGCGGAGGTGTGACATCACACGCCGCCAGCCCGGTGGTCGCCTGTAATCATACCCGGAGCTGATCCCGGGGGTCCCCAGCAGAGGGACTCCCGCGATCAGGCATCTTATCCCCTATCCTTTGGATAGGGGAAAAGATGTGTAAGCACCGGAGAACCCCTTTAAGCTTTTTCAAAGGGGAAGTCCAGGGAAATGAACTTATCAGACACTTATCCCCTATCCACAGGATCTCAGGGGGTCTGACTGCTGGGACCCCTCACAATCTCTTGCACAGGGCCCCAACTACAGTGGTCCCTCAACATACAATGGTAATTCGTTCCAAATGAACCATCGTTAGTTGAAACCATCGTATGTTGAGTTATCCGTGCAATGTAAAGTATAGGAAGTTATACTCACCTGTCCCCGCCGCTCCGGAATGTCACCGCTGCCCTGGATGTCACCCTCCATCGCTGTCGCCGCGTCCCAGGGGTGTCAATGCCGCTCTGGAACATCTCTGCTGCCCGGGATCGTCGCTCTTCATCGCCTTCATCACGTCGCTGCGCACGCCGCTCCTAATGGGTGATGGGACGGCGTGCACGGCGACGTGATGACGATGAAGGAGAGCGACAGCGATGCAGCAGAGCCCGAAGAGGACGGTCCGGAACGTCGGAGACAGGTGAGTGACCATCACCGGACCACATGGGGCACCTGAAACAGCTATCCGGTGGCAGCTGAACCAGTCTGCGCTGCCGGATAGCCGTCTATGAAATGGCCCCAACATACAAAAGCATCGTATGTTGATGCTGCCTTCAACATGCGGTGGCCTCTGAGAGAGAAATTATCGTATGTCAGGTCGGGGATCACTGTATTTATGCCAATCTGGACCCCACCTTTCTGGATGAACGTAAGTGACAGCCCGATCAGTCATTCGTCGACTGAGGCGGAACATCACTGCAGCTGGTGATTGGTTGAGCAGGCTGTCACTTGTGTTCGTCCAGGAAGGTGGGGGCTGCTCTGATCCAAGGATGTGTAAGTAGATGGGGCCCAGTACAGGAAATCACAGGGGTCCCATGGGTTGGACATCCTGCAATCATACATTAATCCCCTACACTGTAAATAGGGAACAAGTGTCTAAATGACTAAAGCTATATTCAGTCATTTAGTTTACATTGAAATCTGCAGTAGAAAATCCTGTGCCGTAGCTGGACCCTAAACACCTTTCTGTGGTCTTAGCACTCATTTGTCAAATGGAGGTCTGAGCATATGGGGGCAGTCTTGACCCCAGGGAACTTAATAGTGGTAGTGTCTGGTTGTAGGTGTGCCTGTGATGTAAGGTGGAAATAAGTTGGTCTTGACAAAGGTGTAAACCTGGACGATAAACAATAAGTTTGCAAAAGAGAAGAGGTTACAGTCTTTTTGGTAACTATTAGTAAAGACAGTTTAGACAGTTAAAGGCAGTGTTGCCTTAAAGTTGCAGTCTAAACAAAGACTTGCCTTACTAAAAAGGGGTATATGTGGGCTGGCTTCTATTTGAAAATATGACTTGTGTTACTCACAGTTAGCACATTGCAGTAAGGTATGTGGCATGGAATTCACATGGCATTGGCTCTTGCCAGAGACCCACAAAGAGTCCAGCAGATGCAGATGCACAAGAGTATACTACAGTTTTAGGTCTGGTCACAAAACTGGATACGGGTCAAAAATGAGCCGACCGAAGTCATCGTTTGACTCTGGTCAGCTCATTAAAGTAAATGGAGTTCAGCGCTGGTCCGGCTGGGGTACAGGAGAACCAGGTTTGCCCCTCCCCCAGCCAGATCTGAAACCTGTAATGTAAAAACGAAGTGTGAATGCAGCCTTAGACTGACAAAGTCTAACTGCCACACTAAAACCTTTATTCTTTAGCAACAGGTAGATTGGGTACTAGTGTGGTGAGCTTGTGGGTTATGTAGGGTAGGTAGGGTGTAGCTGTGCAGTGATGAAAGGGTGTCTGATTAACCCTTAACTGTTGTGACGCCAGGGTGCGGGTTCTTCCTCTATAAGTATATATCCTACTGCCTCCGGTCCCAGGAACGATAGGGAGGAATAAAGGATTGTCCACAACCGGAGGATTAGTAAACTGGAAATAACTTTACTGCAACTTCTAGGCAGGTTCACAGTAGTAACAGTTTTTACAGAGAACCGACTTTAAGTTCCTCACAGTTGGTTGATACATTGTAGGGAATATAAGCTCTGAGGCTTGCTTTACGCTGTTCCACTGAATTTAGGGTTTGGTTTTAGGTTCAGTAGTCACGTAGATTTAGGATTGAGTTAAGATGAACTCACGGTTTAGTATTCAGCTGAAGTTAACAGGCTTCAGGCCTAAGTTTGTCTTGCAGGTATGCACGGAGCTTCTCTCTCTCTCTGCTAGTCTCAAGAGAGCGATGATTGGATAACAGCGCCCTTATATGGCAAGGGGGCAGGCTTAAAGCTTATTGGTTCCCACCAACTGTCAGTCCTTTCACAAAGCATTGTGGTACATCATGTGACCCACTCACGTGACCTGGAAGGTCCTTAAGCTTAACCTAACAGTAGGCTTAGTAGTCATGTAACCTAAGGTCCTGGAAGTACTATACATACATAGTTACATAGTTAGTACGGTCGAAAAAGACATACATCCATCAAGTTCAACCAGGGAATTGAAGGGTAGGGGTGTGGTGGGATATTGGGGGAAGGGATGGGATTTTATATTTCTGCATAAGCATTAATGTTATTTTGTTCCAGGAATGTATCTAACCCTGTTTTAAATGTATTAATCGTTCCTGCTGTGACTATTTCCTGAGGTAGACCGTTCCATAAATTCACAGTTCTTATGGTAAAGAAGGTGTGTCGCCCCTTGAGACTAAACCTTTTCTTCTCCAGACGGAGGGCGTGCCCCCTTGTCCTTTGAGGGGGCTTAACCTGGAACAGTTTTTCTCCATATGTTTTGTATGGGCCATTAATATACTTATATACGTTTATCATATCCCAATTCGGCATCTGCGGCAGTGCGCGATTTGAATGAATGATCGGATCGCCCGCAGCGCTGCTGCGGGGATCCGATCATTCATAACGCCGCACGGAGGTCCCCTCTCCTTCCTCCGTCCGGCTCCCGGCGTCTCCTGCTCTGGTCTGTGATCGAGCAGACCAGAGCAGAAGATGACCGATAATACTGATCTGTTCTATGTCCTATACATAGAACAGATCAGTATTAGCAATCATGGTATTGCTATGAATAGTCCCCTATGGGGACTATTCAAGTGTAAAAAAAAATGTAAAAAAATGTAAAAGTAAAAGTAAAAAAAAAGTGAAAAATCCCCTCCCCCAATAAAAAAGTAAAACGTCCGTTTTTTCCTATTTTACCCCCAAAAAGCGTTAAAAACATTTTTTATAGACATATTTGGTATCGCCTCGTGTGTAAATGTCCGAACTATTAAAATAAAATGTTAATGATCCCGTACGGTGAACGGCGTGAACGGAAAAGAAAAAAAGTCCAAAATTCCTACTTTTTTAACACATTTTATTTAAATAAAAATTATAAAAAATGTATTAAAAGTTTTTTATATGCAAATGTGGTATCAAAAAAAAGTACAGATCATGGCGCAAAAATGAGCCCCCATACTGCCGCTTATACGGAAAAATAAAAAAGTTAGAGGTCATCAAAATAAAGGGATTATAAACGTACTAATTTGGTTAAAAAGTTTGTGATTTTTTTTAAGCGCAACAATAATATAAAAGTATATAATAATTGGTATCATTTTAATCATATTGACCCTCAGAATAAAGAACACATGTCATTTTTACCATAAATTGTACGGCGTGAAAACGAAATCTTCCAAAATTAGCAAAATTGCGTTTTTCGTTTTAATTTCCCCACAAAAATAGTGTTTTTGGTTGCGCCATACATTTTATGATATAATGAGTGATGTCATTACAAAGGACAACTGGTCGCGCAAAAAACAAGCCCTCATACTAGTCTGTGGATGAAAATATAAAAGAGTTATGATTTTTAGAAGGCGAGGAGGAAAAAATGAAAACGTAAAAATTAAATTGTCTGAGGCCTTAAGGCCAAAATGGGCTGAGTCCTTAAGGGGTTAAACGTCTCTTCTCAAGACTAAACAATTGTAACTCCTTTAATCGCTCCTCATAGCTAAGATGTTCCATGCCCCATATTAGTTTAGTCGTGCGTCTCTGCACCCTTTCCAGCTCCACAGTGTCCCTTTTATGGACTGGTGACCAAACCTGAACAGCATATTCCAGGTGAGGCCATACCAATGCTTTATAAAGGGGGAGTATTATGTCCCTGTCCCTTGAGTCCATGCCTCTTTTTATACATGACAATATCCGGCTTTGGAAGCCGCAGCCTGACATTGCATGCTATTCTGTAGTCTGTGATCTACAAGTACACCCAGATCCTTCTCTACCAGTGACTCTGCCAGTTTAATCCCCCCTAAGACATACGATGCATGCAGGTTATTAGTACCCAGATGCATAACTTTACATTTATCCACATTGAACCTCATTTGCCAAGTGGATGCCCAGACACTTAGTCTATCCAAGTCATCTTGTAACTTATGCACATCCTCTATAGACTGTACCGTGCTACAAAGCTTGGTGTCATCTGCAAAGATAGAAACAGAGCTGTTAATACCATCCTCTATATCATTGATAAATAAATTAAACAACAGCGGGCCCAGTACTGAACCTTGGGGTACACCACTAATAACCGGGGACCAATCAGAGTACGAATCATTGACCACCACTCTCTGGGTACGATCCATGAGCCAGTGTTCAATCCAATTGTTTTCTACATTTTAAATCAAAAGTAACTATATTGTGGTCGCTATTACCAAGGTTTTCCCTCACAGTTACATTACCAACCATCTCTGAGTTGTTGGAAATGATCAGATCCAACAAGGCATCACTTCTTGTTGGGTCCTCCACAAACTGGCCCATAAAATTATCCTGCAATAAATGTAGGAATTGTCGCCCCTTTGAAGTTTTAGCCAACCCCGGACCCCAATCTACATATTAATTATATACAAGTTATACATCAAACACATAAGATTAAAGAAGGAAGAGGTGACAAGGGGTTATCCCACTAGGAGGATCCTACCGGTATGCAGGAACTCTGATTTTGGGCACTTAGCACACAAGGTACGGTACCGGGACACCACACTAGAATACTGCATTGTTATATATCACTGGTCTTCAACCTGCGGACCTCCGGATGTTGCAACACTACAACTCCCAGCATGTCCGGACAGCCATTGGCTGTCCGGGCATGCTGCGAGTTGTAGTTTTGCAACATCTGGAGGTCCGCAGCGTGAAGACCACTGGTATATATGGTTACCCAGCTTCTTAGTTTTCTTTCAGACATCAAACTTGTCTCCTAAAGCAGGAAGCAGTAGACAGTGCATTTATTTAGCACTTAGCAGCAATTCCAGATTGTCTGAAAGAAGATCATACGGAAAAGCCATATGTGATACTGCAGATAGAAAGTAGCTTCCAGAACATCTCCTAGTGACAGTGGCTGATGACATAAGATAATGGAAATCTGCCATTATTACCTGGTACATGAACTAATGCAATGCAATAGGCAGGCAAACTCTCGTGGATATTTTACAATGCAGAAAGCCAGAAGCAAGAACACTGGTTTCATTAGATATAATTATTGCAAGTAGCATGAAAAATTCTGGTATTCACAGATGTTTCTCCCTATAGTTTGCAGAGTTTAAAGGGGTACTCCGGCGCTAAGATATCTAATCCCCTACCCAAAGGATAGGGGATAAGATGCCTGATCGTGGGCGGTCCCGCAGCTGGGGACCCCCGTGATCTTGCTCGCAGCATACCGTTATAATCAGTCCCTGGAGCATGTTCGCTCCGGGTCTGATTACTGGCGAGCATTGTGACATCACGGCCCTGCCCCCGTGTGACGTCACACTCCGCCCCCCTCAATGCAAGCCTATGGGAGGGGGCGTGACAGCTGTCACAGCCCCGCCCCCATATGATATCACTCTTCACCCCCTCAATGCAAGACAGCTGTCACGCCCCCTCCCATAGGCTTGCATTGAGGGGGCGGAGCGTGACATCACACGGGGGCGGGGCCGTGACAATGCTCTCTCCCCCGTGATCACCAGTAATCAGATCAGGAGCGAACATGGTTCAGGCACTGATTATAATGGGGTGCAATTTTAGATGCAATTTTTTTTTTGTACATAAACCATCCAAACCACCATAATGACCAGACAACTCTCCATCACCAGTATCACCAACCAGTGCCAACAGAGAGCTTCATGTTTGCCAATTATTTGGCAGGTAGCCCATTCCAATACTGTGAGAAATGGCATCCAGTCAAGGCTGCTTAGCCAGACCCTACCCTGCAATTATTAAAAAAACATGTAGCCTTAGAGAACCCTAACAAACAATAAACCAGAAAGTATTCCCATTAAATATAAGTCACATAGGATACCATACAATAATACATTTCTGAAAAGTCCCCACAAAAAAATGCAGATAGAGCCAGTCCCAAAACAACAGAATAATAAAGTGCCCACATAAATAAATGCCAACCAGACAAGCCAAAACAGGTAGGGACCCTCTGTCCATCCTCTCAGCTGATAGAGACCCTGTGATTTTGTCGAGGTGGTCCTGATCAGCTCCACTGAGCTACCATCAGCATTACTTTCTTGTTTTGATTGCAGGACCACTCCAATCACCAGGACTGGACCTGGCGCTCAGTGTGGAGCGTGTGCTGTAGGCTGTACGTGATCTATACATTTCTATGGGAGCACCGAAAAGACCCAAGTACAGCTCGGAAATCATCAATGCTCTCATAGTAATGAATGGAGAGCGTGCTGTCTACCAGTAGACGACACACGCTCCTCTCTGTGACAGCTGGGGTTCCATCCCAGAGATCGCGGGGGGTCTCAGCACTAGGACCCCCGAGGTCAGCTTCTTATCCCCTATCCTGTGTAAAGGGGATAAGTTTAACTTCGCCGGAGTTCTCATATAAGGATTTAAATGAGTACAGTGAGAGAATCCTCCCATAAATCAATTTCTGCCATGGAGTATTCTCATTAAAATATTCAGCAAAAGAGTTCCCACATATTAGAAGGTAACCAGAGTGAGACAGCTATGGGGTTAGCAGATATAGGGTCCTTAAGGTTATAATTAAAATGCTAGCTTATAATGTTACTGTGGTGTCCCGGTACCGTATTGTATACGTTACCTTTATAGAGGTCCCCATAGTCAGAGTCCCTAGGATGTCGGGGTCCCTCTTTAGTAGTTTTCCCATTGTCACCCCTCAGTCAGTGACTATATAGAAGTTCATCTAAATATAAGTATATAGAGAAAAGAAGACGCACGGAATTTTCCACAATTCTGATGAAGAATACATACAACCCCCTCTTTTCTCTAATATATTGGCCTTGGTGTATATTATAGTCAGCTTTCAGTCTGTCTCATATCGATCACTATTGGCCAGGATCCTGGTGAATTTAATACACAGAGCTGCTGCATTTATTGACAGCGGTTACTGTGTATTCACTACAGGACAGCCGGGTTCGATGCACGGAGTATCCGCGCATGCGCAGCCTAAACACTGACGATACTATGAAATTAAGGCTGGACGTAGGCTCACGTGGGATCTGCGCAGCCGCAGCTCCTTTGTTTACAAACGGAGGAGCGGAGAGACGGCGGCACAGATGTACGGGTACGGCCACAAATAATCAACAATCGGAAGGTTGGAGAAGAATTGCTGATCCCTGCTGACTCCATCGCTCCATGTGGGGAAGTAATAATATTAATGTTTATAGAGATTAAGTTTATTATTGATGTTTTGACAGATCTGAAATCACATGACCGCCCATCCACTCAATCATGGGTTGGGGGTGGATACAATGTCTAATGAGTAATGTAATGCACTTGTATTTTCACCAATCATGTTCCTTCACTATGTATATAAGTTTGACTCATTGTCATTTGCACTATGCTTGAGAAAGGCTCACTTTTAGCCGAAACGCTGCTGTTATTGATGCAATAAATATCAGGCGACCTGGCGATTGTTGCTGTTTCCTTTGGAGAGATTGATAAGTATATAGATATGTATATATTTAGTTGCCTACCTATTCAAGCGTAGCAGGACCTGCGGGTCACGTGATTAGGTTAGAACTCTATGGTTTTGCTACAGGACCTTTGGAGGTTCCCGTGACGTGTTCACCCACAATGCACTGTAACGGTGAGTGACAGTTGTTAAGGACCAATCCAAAATGGCCAGCCCCTGCCCATATAAGGGACCTGCACCATCTTGATCCTTCTCTTGGGTTGCTGACTCTGGAAGAGGTAGGACCTCCGCAGCTTACAAGACGATTTACTAGGCCAAAGCCTTGCGGCCCAGGCCTCTAACATAGCGGATAGACTAAACAATTCCCCGCTACTCATCGCAAGATCACTGGACCTAAATACTCCCCTAAATCCAGCGGATCTCTGCTAAACAATCCCTAAGAAGCTAAATTGAGCTTATCTGATCCCAACCAACTGTCAATCGCTGCTCAAGCTATATGCATAGAGACTCTGTTATCTGGACTGTTACTATTACTACATGTACAGAAATTCTTCAGTAAAAGTTCCAGCAAGTTTTCAGTTAACAGTGGTTGTGGACAATCCTTTATTTCTGCATCACCTATTGCTCTTGGGAAGGGTGGCAATAGGCCTACCAAGAATACAGCATTTAACCCTCACCCTGGCGTCACGAGTGACAAGGGTTAACAGCGCCCTTAACTATCCTGAACAGCAACACCCTAACTACCCTACACCCCCACAAGGCTTTATCCCAGTTCCGCCACTACATTGCCATAAACAAAACAAAATAAAATTGTAATACATAATATTCCTGAACCTCTGATAAGAGTTAGAATCCTGAAGTTTGCAGCCTCAAAGGGGACATTTTGATCGGTGTGAATAACCCCAACATTTGATGACAATTTTTTGGGTGGCTGGAAGTAAACAAACTGTAAGGATAGGGAGGATTGTGTTAGTGCTTGGAAGAGCAGGATTTAATTTGTATTTTGTGGCTGAATAGAAAGAAAAAAAAAAACAGGAGAAGCCCTCTTTAACCATATTTCTGTGTCACTGTCCCTGACTGCTGTTTGGCTTTCTGCTTACCTGGATCTCTGGAGCTATTCTCCCATAATACATATGTGTGGTGTCCCGGTACCGTATTGCATCCAGTACCTAGTGTAGAGGTCCCCAAAGTCAGAGCAACTACGTTCAGGTAGGGTTCCTCAGGTGGGACAGCCCCTAGTCGCCTCTCCTTAAGTTTAACTTGTATACTAATAAATGTATATATTAGTAATTCTATCTATATTATATAGGAATGTATAGTACTTACCTTGTTCAGCGTCGCAGGACCTTCGGTCATGTGACCAAGTTAGTAACCTCTATGGTATATTGCAGGATCTTAGGAGATCCCATATAAGGGAGCTGCGTCCAATTATCGCTCTCTTGGGTTGCTGCTCTCGTGGATGCCAGACTAACAGGACGGTGTGCTAAGCAACTTTCAACGACACGCTAGGCCTCAAAACCTACGGCCTCAGCAGAACCAAAAATCGGGAGTCTTATACTAATTCCTGCTAATACTAGCCTGACTACTAGACCGCAACTAATTCTCTAAATCCAGTGGAGCAGCGCAATAGTCTAGAGACTCTTAAAGCTAAAGTCCCAACCATTGTCAATCTCCAAAAGGAAGCTGTTATATTGATGAGAGACTGTTATGTTGATGAAGTGTACAGAAAATCTTCAGTAAAGTTAACGCTGTTTACAGAAGCTTTCCGGTTGTAGACAATCCATTATTACTATCTACTTAAACTCAGTATCATCTACCTCCCTATCGTTCCTGGAAAGGGCGGCGGTAGGAAAAGCTTTATTGAGGAGCCCCCACCCTGGCATCACGAATAGCAAGGGTTAACAAATACCCTTTATTACCTGCACAGCTACATTCCCAATACCCTACACCCCCCCAAGCTACCACATATGTGAATATCAAACACAAATGTGTATACATGTCACTTCATCTGCTGGTACTGAGCTCCACTTGCAGAGATTAGCATTGGGGAAGGTTTTGTGGCCTTTCAGGAGACTTCCAGAAATATTCTTTTATATTACTTTAGTGTGAACTTATCTGTAGTTGAAGCTATTATACTAGCGAGAAAAAGGGTTTCTCTGGCCCCTCTGCAATGAAAAAGCTTTGTTCAAAAGCCATCCATACTATGTGGCTCAAACGTCAACAATCCTTTTGTGGAAATGAAGGGGGCTGGAAACACCCCAATCCTTTTCAGACAGTCCTTTGCAATGATCTTGTGTCGATTATACTATTACAATTTAAAATATGTATAATATATGTTGGTAGGCATTTTCTTTTTATCAAAGATTTCCACACACTTAGATACCTTTAAGGCTAGGTCCGCACATTGTATTTTCGACAGTATTTAGAGGCCAAACCAGGAATGGATTTAAAACACATGATGACATGATGCTCTCATCTCTATTTCCTTAGGTGACCATTTCATAACAACAGTCTGTCATAAAATAGCACACTAAAGAGTGGATCAGCAAAAAACAAGTTATCCCTTAGGGGATAAGTGTCTGAACCACTGGTCACCCAACAATCTACTGAACTGGACCCGGTCGTTTGAGAGGAGCATGTACTACACACAGCACACGATCGAGGTGTGATTAACTAGGAGAGTAACAGTGACTGGGGTGTTGCAGTGGTAGTGTAGGGTCTGGTGGTATTAACCCTTGAATGTTGTGACGCCAGGGTGAGGTTTCCTCAATAGTAATGTTCCTACTGCCAACCGTCCCACAAACAGCAGGGAAGAAATAACAGAATATCCACTGCAGATTTCAGGAATAAACTGAAGAAACTTTACTTGCGGAATTTATGAAACAGTCTTTAACATAACAGTCTTTCCAAGAGTGAACTGGGATATAGTTTCCTTTGCTGGGACTTGGAGGCAATGAGTACCCAATCACCTCCTGTCCCCCCACATTAATGAACAATATATGTATTTATGTATGATAGATGTGTATGAGACTGGTGTATGTATGGTAGATGTATGGTTATGATATTTGCGTGTATGATAGATGTATGATACATATACACAGCATACACCCATCTATCATACATACACACACCTATCATTCATACATACATCTGTCATCCACACATCCATCATACATTCACATACATCATACATCCACACATCATAGATAAATCCATCTAGCTTACACACATCTATCCTACATACACACATCACAAATACACACACATACACGCACACATCTAGCTTACACACATCTATGAAACATACACTCATCATACAAACACACGCTCGGCGCCTCCTACACCCCCCCCCCCGCCCCTCCCACACACACATGCATAATACATACATATACACGCACATCATACACACACATACATTATACATAAACACATATCATGCATATTCAGTGTAAATATAATGACACAAAGGCCACACAGTACCCACACTCACCGCACATATAGCGTCTTCAGGTTCCAAACGTGGACATCACCCGACGCGATCCTCGGCAGGAACAGGGGGCGCTCAGGGAGGAGGCGACTGCCGGCGGTTTCGCGCTAAGAAAAGCGCTTCATCCGGCCTCTAATATCATGCATACACCTGACCTCACATATCATGCATACACCTGCCGCCTCGAGATCTCCCCACATAATACATCTCCACACATCATACATACATCCTTCTACCTTACACACATCTCCATACATACATATTGCTTACACACATCTATCATTCATACACACACCATTCATACACACACATCATTCACACATCATACATACACACGCCGCCTCCCCCCACATGCATAATGCATACATACACACACATCATACATAAACACATCATATACACACCCGCCGCCTCCAAATCCCCCCCGCATAATACATCTCCACACATCATACATACATACATTGCTTACACACATCATTCATACACCATACATACATCATACATACACCATTCATACAGTACATACACACACATCATACATACACCATACATACAGTACATACACTCATCATACATACACCATACATACAGTACATACACCATACATACACCATACATACAGTACATATAACCACATCATACATACAGTACATACACACACATCATACACACACCATACATACAGTACATTTACACACACCATACACACACCATACATACAGTACATTTACACACATCATACATACACCATACATACATACAGTACATATATGCACATCATACATACACCATACATGCAGTACATATATGCACATCATACATACACCATACATACAGTACATATATGCACATCATACATACACCATACATACAGTACTTATATGCACATCATACATACACCATACATACAGTACATATATGCACATCATACATACACCATACATACAGTACATATACGCACATCATACATACACCATTCATACAGTACATACACACACATCATACATACACACTCTGCCTCTGGACCCCAAATATAACCTCCCCCTCCGGACCCGAAATTAACAACCCCCACACCCCCCGTTCCGGACCAGAAATTAACCATCCACTAACCCCCCCACCCCCCGGACCCCAAATTAGGCCCCAGCAACCCGACCACCTGCCCACCCCTGCCGCTCCTCCAGACCACAAATTAAGCCCCCCACCACTCCTCCATTAACCCCTCCTCACTCACCTGCGGCCACCATGAAGTTCAGCGTGGAGACCTGCTGGTGATCCGGTCCCTCCTTTGCTGCGCTCACTCCTAGGCCATTGCTGCAGGCAATAGGAGCGTGTCTGCTGTGCCTGCACTGCATACGGTGAGGGGAGGAGGGGGTGTACGTCTCGGCAATATTATGGTCTGTACTTAGGGGTTGTGGTAGAAGGGGGGGAGGGGGGTTGAGGATAGCGCCGGGCCTGGTACTGGTAGCGCCGCTGCCACAAGCCTCCCCTTCAGGCCCAGGACCTTGGCAGGGGAGTGGCGGGGGGATTGAGGCTAGCGCCGGGCCTGGTGCTGGCAGCGCCGCAGCGTCCGTGGCGATAAGCCTCCCCTTCAGGCCCGGGACCTGGGGCTGTGCCTGGGGGCCCGACCTGTGGCCGTAGTATAGTATAGTGGCAGGGGGGCCCTGCGGGCCCCCTGTGCTAAGGGGCCCGGTCGCAATGGCAACCTTTGCGACCTCTATAGCTACGCCACTGAATATACATATATATGGTGACCCAGTACAGAATAATGCGTTTTTCTGTACTCCTGCCCATCCTGTGTGGCAGATGCTGCTTCAATGTCCGTCTTGGGCCTACACTCCTCAGGCCTCTATATTTCCCAATGTTAAGCAATGGTTAAACAAAAGTTATTAGTATTTTCTATGTACTTGTCACCTTAATCCTGTTGTCATGGACCTTGTTGTTAGGGGAGTATACAGAGGTGAACCATGTAACTTATCCAGCCAATGGGACTTCTCTAAATTGCTTGCATATATTGTGTAACCAGAGTTCAGGGTTCAGTGTTCTAGCTGAGGTACAGTTGAGAGAAGTCTGAGGAGTCTGTGAGGTTATTCTGAAGGAGGCCTGAGGCCTAGTCCAGTCAAAGTCTGGCGGTAAGCATTAAAGTCCAGGGATCAATTCAAGTCAGTCAAGTTAGTCAAGTCCAAGCCACTAAAGTCTAGTGTGGGTTGCATACAAGTCAAGCCAGTCATACACAGCACAATCAACTATAAGTCTCAGCAACCTGATAAGCTTCCCAAGTTCACCCTGCATCTTCTTCATGCTAATCTGAGCTGTAATCGATTGTACAGTCTTTTAGTAAAGCCAGTTATCCGTAACCCTGCATTGGAGTAAATATTTGCCCCAAGCCCGGCACAGGAGAAGATGGTTTACCTCGGGTGGTGTATAGGTCAACCACGCCCTGATGTCACGAAAAAGGTTAATTCACACATTACCCTCACCCGACACTATACATATATATATATATATATATATATATATATATATGTGACCTTCTAGGACAAACCCTTGTGGCACATTACTTATACCTAGTTTCTTTTTAGAAAGCACACCATTAACAACATTCTGATATCCATCCTTCGACCAATGCAAATCCATGATCCCTTAACCTCCTAAGGACGCTGGGCATATCCATATGCCCCTGTTTTAAAGTCCTTAAAGGACTGAGGGCGTATGGGTATGCCCGTGGGAATTCCGGTCCCTGCCGCCGGACCAGACCGGGATGCCGCCGAGG
Source organism: Hyla sarda (assembly GCF_029499605.1). Taxonomy (NCBI): domain Eukaryota; kingdom Metazoa; phylum Chordata; class Amphibia; order Anura; family Hylidae; genus Hyla; species Hyla sarda. The sequence continues at coordinate 286,110,898 of NC_079190.1, read as the reverse complement.
GGGTTTTGGGTTATTTTCAGCGAGTGCCAAGGGGGATCCTGAGGAACCTCCTATATCGGCAATCGCCGCAGATCGCCGGTAAATACTAAACGGCAGTCTGCGGCAGTTCCGGGTCATCTGGATTACGTGTGACCCAATGACCAGGATAATAATATACACCCCCAATCATCATCTAGACAGTACTGAGGGGCGGCACTGTTGCCACCCCCCCAGTACAGCAGTGATTGGGCGGCTGTAGTGACCGCACCAATCACTGCAGTATGGGGAGGGGGAGTTGGGATCAAGAGCACGCTGCTCCGTTCTGCCCACCATTTCCTAGAGATCTGGTGCGCAGGGCAGAGCCCCATACTGCCATCTACCCCCTCAGTTGTAAAAAAGTTTTAAAAAAGTGCCCCCTTTCTGTGGCCCCTTGGCACAGAAAGCAGTCAGGGAAAGCATTAGATTAGGTAGGGACAGTTAGCGGTTTAAAAAAAAAAGCTTTTTTTTTGGGGGGGGGGGGGGCGTACCATCTGTAGGTGTCCGCGGGTCCTTAGCACCTTTAGCTGCGTGACCCGGCCCTACAGGGTTGCTGCGGTCTGCCCCCAGCTTTTTTTGGGGGGGGCGCAAACATTTTTTTCAGCATACTATCTGTAGGTGTCCACAGGTCCGCAGCACCTTTAACAGCGTGACCCCGGCCCTACAGGGTCGCTGTGGGCTGCCCCCAGCGTTTTTTGAGGGGGGGCGCAAACCTTTTTTTTAAAGCGTCTTTTTTATTTTATTTTTTGCACCTATAGGCGGTCCGTGCCACCAGTAGCAGGCCTGTGCTGTGTGGATGGACCGTACCTGTGTGTGCGGCCTGTCCCACCACTGTCAGGGGTTTTAACCTTTTTTTTATTAAATGTTTCCGTTTTTTTGTGTGGGGGTTTGTGTACATGCCACCAGCCACATTCTGGGCTGAGTGTCCAGACCCCCCACTGACTTCTGCGCCCCCTGCCGCCACCAAGCGCTAATCAGTGTGCACACCACTGATTAGGTAAATGCTTGGTTTTGGCACAGGGTTTTTGCGCTAGAAGTCTTTTTTTTTTTTTGTTTTATTTTATATTTTTATATTTTTGTTCTTAGGGCGGGTTAGTTAGCTAGGTTAGGGCGGGTTAGGGCGGGTTAGGGTAGGAAGTATCGCACCAAACCACACACAGCATACACACCAATAAAGTTTCCCCCCCACCTGACATATATACACTTCACCCCCCAACAGAGTAGGGAAATGGCCCGCAGGGCGTTTTCAGCTGGGGAGGCATATGCCTTACTTGCCTCCGACTCTGAAAGCGCCACAGAGGACGAGAAAGACCCAACCTTCCTTATTTCCTCATCCTTCTCATCTTCTTCTGATGATGAGCCACCAAGGCGGCGGAGACGCCACCAAGCGAGGCCGCAAACCTCCTCTGCTCCTGACCCTGTGTCCCATGCTAGTATGAGTCTCCCTGGCGCTCATACTAGTCAAGCCCCCCAGCCAAGTTTACTGGTGCCCCGTACCAGCGAACTTGTCTGGACTCAGCTAACAGACCACGAGCCCGTGATTCCTGAGTTTGTTGGCGACTCAGGAATCAAGATTGACATCGTCGGGTTCACTGAAATGGACTATTTCAGTTTTTTTTCAGTGATGACTTTGTCAATCTGATGGTTGACCAGATGAACCTCTACGCCCAACAGTTCGTCGCCGCAAAGCCGGGCTCATTTTTACCTAGACCCAATGAGTGGTTCCCAGTCAATGCAGCCGAAATGAGGACATTTTGGGGCCTCGTGTTGCATATGGGTCTAGTTAAAAAACCCAGTGTCAGGCAATACTGGAGTGGGGACATCCTTTACCAGACCCCGCTCTATGGCCATGGCATGTCCCGGGTTCGAGGCCATTCGGAAATGTTTGCATTATGCTGATAATGCGGCATGTCCCCCCAAACTGATCCCGCGTATCAACGCCTGTATAAAATCAGGCCGGTCATCAATCACTTCGGGGCCAGATTTTGGGAGGCCTATGTCCCTTGGCGGTAGGTCGCTATTGATGAGTCTCTCATCAGCTTTAAGGGGAGACTCAGCTTCTGGCAATACATCCCAACCAAGCAAGCGCGGTATGGCGTGAAGATGTATAAACTTGCCAGAGTACCTCAGGGTACACTTGCAAGTTTATGATGTATGAGGGACGAGATTCCTGTATTGAACCCACAGAATGTCCCCCCACTCTGGGTGTTAGCGTTTGGGGCCTTTTGCACCCATTGCTAGATAAAGGTTACCACCTTTACGTGGATAACTTTTATACTAGTATCCCTCTCTTCACATCCCTTGCTGCCAGATCCACGGTCGCTTGTGGAACAAGTCCATAAGAATCAAAGAGACCTTCTGCCCAATCCCCTACATGCTCCTATCCCCCAGGGTGAGTCCCATGCCTTTTTCCATGAAAACCTGTTGCTGGTCAGGTGTAAGGACAAGAGGGATGTCCTTATGCAGCACCCCTGTCCCTGTGCTAGGTACCGCGGGACCGGTCCTCAAGCCCGATTGTATTCAATCGGTATATGGGGGGAGTTGATCTTTCTGATCAAGTCCTCAAGCCCTATGATGCCATGTGGAAAACACGGACATAGTACAAAAAAGTTGCGGTCTACTTGGTACAGGTTGCCAAGTATAACTCTTTTGTACTGTCCCAGTACGCTGGCAACACAGGGACATTCCTGCAGTTTCAAGAGATAGTTCTAAAGGCCCTCATCTTTGGTGGCCGCCAAGGAGCGGGTTAGAGCACCTCTGGAACTGTGGGCCCCTGGATCGTCCCCGGCCAACACTTTCCAGGTGAGGTCCCCCAGTTTGAATCACCCCCCTTTCCCATTTAAAAAAAAACTATGTAAATAAAAATAAACATATGTGGTATCGCCGCGTGTGGAAATGTCTGAAATATAAAAATATGTCATTAATTAAACTGTACGGTCAATGGCGTACGCGCAAAAAAATTCCAATAAGTCCTTTCAATGCATAAATGGTACTGCTAAAAACTTCAGATCACGGCAGATCACCCCATATGCGGAAAAATAAAAAAGTTATAGGGGTCAGAAGATGACAATTTTAAACGTATAAATTTTCCTGCATGTAGTTATGATTTTTTCCAGAAGTACGACAAAATCAAACCTAACTATCATTTTAATCGTATGGACCTACAGAATAAAGAGAAGGCGTCATTTTTACCGAAAAATGTACTGTGTAGAAACGGAAGCCCACAAAATTTACTAAATATTTTTTTCAATTTTGTCTCACAATGATTTTTTTTCCGTTTCACCCTAGATTTTTGGGTAAAATGACTGATGTCATTACAAAGTAGAATTGGTGGTGCAAAAAATAAGCCATCATATGGATTTTTAGGTGCAAAATTGAAAGAGTTATGATTTTTTTAAAGTAAGGATGAAAAAACGAAAATGCAAAAATGGAAAAACCCCTGGTCATTAAGGGGTTAAAACCAAAACACCCCACTCCACCACCCCCTAAAAAAAATCCCAAAACCTCTTTGCCAGTACCCCTGATATCTTCCCCCCCCCCCCCCCCCCCAAAAAAAAAAATGGGTCATGGGACACAGAGTCAACAGCATTGGGGGTTTGCAGTTGCCTCAAATGCGCAGCGCTCTCTCTCCTGAGGTAACAGAATAGGGACGGCCACACACTTCACATTCCAAGAATGATGATTCAGAGCATAGGGTTAGGGGCAGGCATAATTTTCACTTTTGGCCATACTCTGGGTCATCATTCTGGGAATTGGCATATCAGTATAAAAATTGCAATTTTCATCCCCCTCTCCCCCCCCCCCCATTGTAATAGGCTCACATGTGGGTGTTCCTTTCTTGTATTTTCCCCTCAAATCCACTTCAAAATTAACTGATCTCTGAAAAATTCTGATTTTGAGATTTTCGTGAAAATTTTTGGAAATTGCTGCTATATTTTGAAGCCCTCTAATGTCTTCAAAAAGTAAAAACATGTCAACTTTCTGATGCCAACATAAATTAGACATATTTTATTTGTGAATCAATATAAAATGCATTTGGAATATCCATTTTCCTCCCAAGCAGAGAGTTTCAAAGTTAGAAAAATGCAAAATTTTCATAATTTTAATGAAATTTGGGGATTTTTCACCAAGAAAGGATGCAAGTAACAACGAAAATGTACCACTATGTTAAAGTAGAATATGTCACGAAAAAACAGTCTCGGAATCAGAATAATCGGTCAAAGCATCCCAGAGTTATTAATGCATAAAGTGACAGTGGTCAGAATTGCAAAAAAGGGCTCAGTCCTTAAGGTGAAAAAGGGCTCAGTCCTTAAGGTGAAAAAGGGCTCAGTCCTTAAGGTAAAAAAAAAAGGGCTCAGTCCTTAAGGGGTTATAAGAATAAGTGCAATTTTTGCTAACTTATTTCTTAACTCTGCATGTGGAACTATATCACAGGCTTTGCTAAGGTTCAGATATCCTTGGCACACTTTCATACAACATTGTTGTGACATGGCCTATGCAGCAGGAAGCTACCAGTTCACTAACTCTGGGAGTGATTCCAGCATGGGTGGTCTAGCAGGCAAAAGATACCAGTACCAGTTCCAGGTACTGGGTGGACAGATAAAGGCAAATATTAAAGGGATACTCTGTCCCTAGACATCTTATCCCCTATCCAAAGGATAGGGGATAAGATGTCTGATCACGGGGGGGGGGGGGGTCTCATGGGGGATTGCAGGGGACCCCCCATGATTTCTAGGCTGGCACCTTGGCGTATTGAACATAGACACGAATGGAGGGTGCATGGCATGATGTCGTGACCGCCGCCAACCAAAGCCGGCCCGGAGAACTCAGAGGGTCACAGCAGCCGGACCATCCACATTCAGACATCTTATCCCCTATTTTTGGATATTGGATAAGATGTCTAAGGGCAAAGTACCCCTTTAATACTGGCCAAGGACTTGGGCTAGCAGCTTGTATGTGTTGTCAGAAACAGTCTAACAGGTTTGATGCATGACAGGTTTGTAGACAACCAGGCCGAGTCATACACAGGAGTAGCTGGCAGAAACAGAGTCAGGAAACAGGCTAAAGTTATAAAGTGTTACAAATACATGTAAAATAACACTTTCACAGGTATGCTAAGGAATGCTAAGTGCTTAGGAGAAATGAGCTAGGTGAAGCTACCCTTTAAAGGTGGTCCAAAGCAGGAATTAGTTGGGAACCAACTTAGGTCGAATGCACTGACCCTTTAAGAAGCCAAGACAGGACACCCTACGGATAGCACAGGAAACTAGAAAGACAGCAAAAGGGAAGAGGAGATCTGCCAGAGACCATGCCAATGACAAGCAACCCACTGGCTATGTTTGCCAGGAGGCACTGCATGCCAATGGAGATGATGTGGACCCACTGTGCCACTTACCAGTCTGGCTTTGGGCCAAACTAGGGAGCAAAGTCTGAGTATGCCCTCATTTTCACCCTTTATTCTGCTCCTAAATGCAAAAGCTGCAGGGAAGATACCAGATCGCTACAGCAAGTGTGGTCCTGGTTAAGTGACACCTGACCTGGCAGGTCAGAATGCCCCAGTGACAAGCAAGGGAGTTACAGGCAGGAGCTGATGCTGTAGATGGTATGGCACAGGAAACAGAGTCCAAGTCAGGCACCTTTGCTGTAGACAAGCTACACTATTGCTCTGCAAACACAGTAAAAGAAGAATGCTCTTATATAGGTGGTGCCTGGAGGAAGACAGGAATCAGGGACGCGTACAGACCCTTAAAGAAATGGCCAGTGCACGCGTGCGGCCCCATTGGTGTATGCCAGAAACTTTTGCTGGCCACCACAGTACAGAGGAGAATGTCTTAAATCTGCAGCAGGGAGAAGGAACTTAGCGTGCAGCTCGGCTGAGGTAAACAGATGGATGCGCTGCACACTGGTGCCCGCCAACCTCCAGCATTACAGTTTTACATGATCTGCCTTCTGTAAAACCCATGCAGGTTTGGGTCCAACAGGTTTTTAAGTAGTCAATTATCCTATTTGAAGAAATAAAAAATATAGAATGCGTATCGGCGCTCAGATAGGTGTATGCATATAGGCACACTTACTGTATTCTTGATGTAGATCTCAACATGAGACCAATGACAGGAGTAAGAGGTGGAGTGTTGTATTCCACTAAAAAGAAGATGTATGTATATAGATATTTACCACTGTCCACTATATTGGGGGAAATATATATATATATATATATATATATCTCCAGTAAGTCACATCAAATTCAAGCAACACTTACGCTCATGCAATCCCATAGAGTAAGCCCACATCCTTTTTGTTATATGCATGATGATATTCTCTATTCACTAGGGAAAGCTGTGTTGTTAGCAATCCTCGATGATCAGGGCCGGATCATCATTGGCGCTCCTGGAGTGCCTGCTCCAGGCCCCGTGACTGCAGGGGGCCCCCGTCACATTCGGGACATCCTTGTGTCCCGAAAAATCATTTAAGCACACAAGGATGTCCCGGTTACCTCTCTGCGGCCCCGTCTTAACTTTAAAACACAGGGGCCGCCGGGAGGTAGCGCACGCAGGGACATCACTGATGTCCCCTGCGTGTGCCCATGGGAGAAGAGCAGAGAGGATCATCGAGGAGGATGTGTGCATGGTAAGTCACCAGCACCAGCTGGCAGCACGTCATCTTCAGTGTTCTGACCACTGCTCCTCCAGTCCCGGGACCTACTGCTATGGCCCATAGGCCATAGCAGTAGATCATGACCCGGGACCGGAGGAGCGGTGGTCGGAACACTGAAGCGGGGCAGTACACAGGCATACAGCCTCCAGCCATACACTGTATATGGCTGAAGGCTGTATGTCTGTGGGGGAACTATACTGCACCTAATGTGGGGAACTATACTGCACCTAATGTGGGGGAACTTTACTGCACCTAATGTGGGGGAACTGTACTGCACTTAATGTGGGGGAACTGTACTGCACCTAATGTGGGGGAACTGTACTGCACCTAAATGTGGGGGAACTGTACTGCACCTAATGTGGGGGAACTGTACTGCACCTAATGTGGGGGAACTGTACTGCACCTAATGTGGGGGATCTGTACTGCACCTAATGTGGGGGGAACTGTACTGCCAACCTAATGTGGGAGAACTATACTGCACCTAATGTGAGGGGAACTGTACTGCCAACCTAATGTGGGGAAACTATACTGCCAACCTAATGTGCGGGGACTTATACTGCCAATCTAATGTGGGGAACTACAACCTAATGCGGGGGAACTATACTGCCTACCTAATGTGGGGGAACTGGGGGTGGGGTTGATAAAGAAAAGTGTAGTGGAGAAGGACCAGGAGGGCATGGGGGGGGGCTGAAGTGAGGTTGTTTGCGGGGTGGGGTGGGGTGGGGCTGTGAGGTAAGGTAAGTGTGGGTTTGGTAAAGGTGGCACAGGAGTGTGAAGGGGACTGAGGGGGGGGGGGGGGGGGTAGGAGGTGCAGAAAAGTGGAATAGTGGAGAAGGACCAGGAGTGTTGAAGGGGGGAACTTAAGTTTTGCAGTAATAATGGATGAAACTGTACCCCAATTTGAGGCTCCAGCTGTTACAAAACTACAACTCCTATAATGCCTGAAGCTCTCCAGACATAATGGGTGTTGTAGCTTTGCAACAGCTGGAAAGAGTGACTTGAACTGAAGTGATTTTAGACCATGCAGCCCATTTTGTTTTAACGGTGGCCTGACTCCTGTGACACCCACCAAAAAAAAAAAAAAAAAAGGCGACATAGTCTAATATGCCAAAGCCTATTTTTGGTCTCAGTCTGTTCCTTACTTGACAGGCACGCAGCAAGTCTCAGTGGAAGGGAAGGGGAACTGTCGGTGGGGGGCATCATAATGAAGTGTTACTTTCTGAAACGCATTAGATGTTTTTTGGGTTTGTGGCCCCCCTGTAGTAGTGATGTCACTGGCAGTTCTAGGTCATGGCGCTCCGTTACCTAAGTCAGTGCAGCAAGCCGGTGAGACGCTTCCGGCCGGGGTAGATCTCCCAGCTGTAATGCTCACTGATACTCAGGACTCCTGAGGTTTATAAGTGTGCCACGGAGAGGAATTGAATACAACCCGCAAGGATCATACTAATATACTGCCGAGGAAACGTACTTAAATCGCAGAGGAAGTCAGTAGGTAACTGATTTAAAACATTGTGCCGCCACTTCTATCTGCAAACTTTATGTTTACAGTCTTTAAGGTGATTTACATACAAAGGGGAAATTAGCAGTCACATGCATACATACATCTGCTTTCCACATAGCTCCGCAACCCTCAGTGTGCCGGTTATCAAAGGAAGGAACATCGAGGATTGCTAACAACACAGCTTTCCCTAGTGAATAGAGAATATCATCGTGCATATAACAAAAGGACGTGGGCTTACTCTATGGGACTGCATGACCTAGCGTAGCTTTTTGGTGTATGTGAAGAGTGAAATTTCAGAAAATGTGTATCCTCCACAAAATTTATCATATGCCCTGCGACCATTTAATAAATTTGGCGAAGTCACGGAAAAAAAAAAAAACTAAAAAATGAACTAAATCACACACACTCTTAGTAAATGCCCCCCACTATGCTGCAGATCATTTTCAGAGAATAATCCACAGTCCTTGGATCTAATCTACAACATCCTCAATAAACCAAAATGTGACTGAAATTTACCTTACAGGGGTACTCTGTTGGAAACATCTTGTCCCCTATCCAAAGGAGCCCCCCCCCATCCATCCAGTGGCGGGAGCCCCACAATCTTCGGACCGGCAGCGGCGGCGTCCAGGAGACGTGAGCTTGCAGATTTCGCGTTTGTGATGTCACGCCATGCCCCATCCATTCATGTCAGTGGGAGGCGGCATGGCGGTTAGTACATAGCCGTCATGCCTCCTCCCATAGACGTGAATATAGGGGGCGTGGTAGCTTGCATCGCCAGTCATCGGGCACGGAGCAGAGTTCGCTCCATACACAGAATGACAAGGGTGCCGCGCCGGAGATCGCCACCCCCGCGATCTAACATCTTATCCCCTATCCTTTGGATAGGGGATAAGATGTCTCCAGCAGAGTACCCCTTTAAAGTTTCAAACTTATAGATTCTAAAACACACCTGTCAATGAAGTAACATTCTGACATGTTCTAGGACAGGGATCTCAAACTTTTGGCCCTCCAGATGTTGCTATACTTCAACTCCCAGCATGCCTGGACATACCCAGACCGCAATTTGCTGCACCTAACGGCTGTCAGGAATGCTGGGAGTTGAAGTTTTGCAACATCTGGAGGGCCACCAGTTTGAGACCCCTGTTCTAGGACATGTCAAATGCTTATATTGATTTGGGTCTGAGTGTACAGACCCGACAGATGACAAAATCGTTCTGGGAGAAAAATATTCAGCTGCACTCCTCTCTCCCTGATCTGTGTCTGAGACCTGAACAACGACACCATAGACTTACATTATTAATCTGTCCAAATCACATGACACAGAGCCAGGGGAGAACTAGCTAAGTGCGCACTTGTGCACACTGTCTCGTGGTATGTTGGGGTCTAGACAATCAGAAAACTTTTGAAATGTCTCTACAACATATTTAAAATAATTGTTTTCATGACAGTGCCTATTTAACCTGTTCAGGACACAGGGTGTATGCCTACGGCCTGCATCCCGAGTCCTCAAGGACTGAGGGCGTATGGATACGCCCGTGGGAATTCCGGTCCCCGCCGCTAGCCGGTTGGGGACCGGATCGGGATGCCTGCTGAAATCATTCAGCAGGCATCCCGGCACATTGCCCATGTCAGCGATCGGAGAAAATCGCATGTCAATTCAGACATGCAATTTTCTCCAATTCCGGGCTGATCGGATCTCTGGTGACCCGATCACCCAGAAAATAGGGCTGATCGGAGTTGTCAGTGACAGCCCCGATCAGCCTAAGGGATAGGAGTGAGGTCGCAGAGCTCCTCCTATCCCCTGCCATTAGCAGACCGGAGTTTTGACCAATGGCAGCGCAGGACAGGGGGTTGCCATGGCAACCCCCCATTCTGCCCGCCCCTGGATGTCGAGGGGATCGTGGGAAGAAGATGGAGGCCATACCTGCAGGAAAAGATGCCTGGGGACCCGGGATCTTCGCTGGAGACTGCTGTATCTGTATGCTGGGAGTTGTAGTTTTGCAACATCTGGAGGGTCACAGTTTGGAGACCCCTGTTACAGTGGTGCCCAAACGGTAGCCCTCCAGATGTTGCCAAACTACAGCTCTTAGCATGCCTGGACTGCCCAGGCATGCTGGGAGTTGTAGTTCTGTAACATCTGTCCCTTCAGATTTAGCAATTTTCATGAATTTTTCGAAAATTGCTGCTCTACTTTTAAACCCTCTAATTTTTTCAAAAAGCTAAAATATGTCCATTTTATGATGCCAACATAAAGTGGACATATTGTATTTGTGAAGAAAAATAAAATTTATTGTGAATATCCATTTTCCTTACAACACAATCTCTGTATCAGAATATTTGGTAAAAGCGTTTCCGCGTTATTAATTCATAAAGCGACAGAGGTCAGAATTGCGAAAAAGGGCTCAGTCCTTAAGGTGAAAAAGGGCTGCGTCCTTAAGGGGTTAATTTGTGTGCTAACATAAAGGTTCAATGACACACAAAGACGTACAAACCAAAAACATACCAATGATATACAAAGTTGTGTACAACCTGTCACCTCCATACATCTCTTGCCTGATCTCCCTAGCCTCACGCAACCTCCGATCTTCACAAGACATCCTTATGTGCTCTTCTATTGTTGGATCCTCACACAACTGTATACAAGATTTCCCCTATGCATCCCACATACTCAGAAACTCACATGCTCTCCAACCTACAGACCTTCAAAAGCCACTTGAAAATCTTTCTCTTCAGAAAAGCCTACAAAGTACAAAAACCCTAGTAGAGCTTCTTCACACTTCTTCATGTGTAAAGTACCATGAAAATAATGGAGCTTTAAAATAACAATAACTGTAGCACATTATATTGTTAGTAAGAATGTTGGAATGACTTTGTATATTAATTTGCATGCCTGTGCATCTGATACTAAATGCATAACTTGGTTTAAATCAAAATGTTTCTTCAAATGTTTACTTATAGGAGTATTCTGTTGGCATAATATTACAGAGGAATGTCTCTTGCCCACAGTTGTTTCATTGCTATTGTGCTGCTGTGCGCAATAAAGACGGGGAGCCTGCTTGCCGAGTTCGTCTGCCTCCTCTATATTCCCTGCCCAGCTTGCCTCCATAATAAATATGCAAATGTATTCACTCTAATATCACTAGGACATGAGAGCCTGCCAGTGGGGGTGAGGGCACTCTTCTCTGAACAGAGCGCAGGTGCCGCTGTCTTGCTCAGAGAGAAGAGCACTCACCCATTTGCAGCCCCTCTTTTTAGAGCTTTTCACCCACCATATTGGGTTTAGTGCAGTTGAGCAGGATGTCAGTTTCTCTTTAAAACAGCATGGAGCTTAAATAATGTTATTTTATTTCCCTGGAATATCCATTTAACTGAAAATGTGTTTAAGGTTCTTTGTCAGGATATATTTTTAAAGAAAAGATTAAAATCTAGATAAGGAAATAACATATGTTCATGATACCCATCCCACTACAGTAAATTTCAATGTGTTTTTTTATGCCCGAAAATCATGGATTACCAGCCAGTTCTGGTTTAAGCAATATGAGGTCTCTGAGGAATATGTATTATCATCACTTGTCTTCTGTGACAGCAATATTGCAGGATCTCCACAAGAGCATGGAGATCGAGAGTTAATTAGTGGTGGTTGTGTCAGTCATTGCCAGGCAGAGACCCAAACTTATGCGGGCCACTGCTTAACAAATGGGGGGGATTAGAAATTGTAGAATTACTGATTCCAGAGTCTACCATATGAATCAGAGGTGGATATTAATTTTTTACTAGTTTTTATTGAACAAAAAACGTCAAAATTCAGCATTTTTGTATTTCACGACCACATTACACATCATGGAGGTTGCTTTGATCATAATATTGAGAGCAGGTAATGAGGTTGAAAATTGGGGAGTATTCTCCCTATCCGCTTTTTTGCAGTATTTATACTGTAAAAGACAGTGCATTTGTTTTGAGTGATATAACTGCTTCGGTGCAGGAGAATGCCATTGCTATGAAGGTACCATGAGACAAGTGTAACTGTGAGTAGCTCCTACAGCAAGAGCCAGAGATTTGGTAACTTGGGAGCCATTGGCACAAGCGTCCTGCCATAGATCTGGTCATGTAGATCTGGCCATGTTTTTGGTGAGTTTCAGGAGCGAAGGGCTAGTATCAGTTAGAGAAAAGACTAGTTTAGTCCATGTCACACTAAAAGCTGAACTGGGTATCCAAGTTTCATACCATAATCATGATCACAAATGAACTTCTTGCTGTGTCATCTCCTTCGGTTAGATGGCCATCACCAGGACCCTGGCGTAACATCACAAGCCTATAGGCGTGAACAAAACAATAGTGCTCCTCTTGCACATTTATATTAAGCAAGTGGAAGTTAGCTGGAACGTTACCAGAGTATTTGAGCCACAAAAAACATGCAATGTAAAATAAAAAATCCCTTTTAAAGATAGTCTGTAGTGGAAAATAACTTATACCCTAAACTCTTGTACAGGGCAGTCCACAGAAAGGGGGCATGTCCATCCCCACATGACACAGCGGCTGACACGCCATAGAGATACATGGAGAAGTTGTGTAAGCCGCGTCATGAAGCGGTCAGACCGACCCACCCCCCCCACAATCTATAACTTAAGTTATTTTCAACTACAAAATTCCATTAATAGATTCATCATAGGCTGACATGGTATGTTTTAAACAGATTTCATACTAGTCTAGCTAACGCATTCCATTTTTAGGTATCCAATCTCCTATACATTTAACTTATACGTTATCCATTTTCCAGGTCTGAAATCAAACCCTAACTAAAAGTCTTAGGTACTGTACACAAAGATTCATTGCAACTGAATAGAGAGCTACAGTGGGGCAACAAAGTATTTAGTCAGCCACCAATTGGGCAAGTTCTCCCACTTAAAAAGATGAGAGAGGCCTGTAATTTCCATCATAGGTATACCTCAACTATGAGAGACATAATTAAAAAAAAAATCCATAAAATCACATTGTCTGATTTTTAACCTGTAGGGGACGGGGGGCATACAGGTACGCCCTCGCATCCTGGTACTTAAGGTAGGAGGGCATACATGTACGCCCTCCATATTTCCGATTACCACCGCTCACCAGGCGGTGATTGGACCGGGATGATTGCCTGGGGGTAATTTGCGACGATTCCGGATGAATCGGGACCTGATCGCCCGGAAAATAAGAGTGATAAGAGTGACCATTCTAAAGGATAGGAGTGAGGTGGCAGGGGTGCCACCTCCTCCTATCCCCAGCCATTGGTCGATCACGACTGGCTGACCAATGGCAGTTGGGGGCGGGGGCGGTTAAAGTTAATTTCCCCTGCATTGCCCACCGATCGGAGTCCAGGCAGAGCGGGGTTGGGGGGGAAACAGGACATGGCCACAGGACTACTTACCGGCAGCATCTGATCAGCGGCGTCATGGGAGCGGTGGCGGCGGCATGGAAGGCAGCAGCAGGATGAGGCATGCCGGAAAGTGTGGCGGTGGAGGAGTCTGCAGTGAAGATCGCTGGTAAATGATCTTCACTGTGACCTTCTAAAAGTTGCAAAACTACAACTCCCAACATGCCTAGACAGCCAAAGCCTGTCTGGACATGCTGGGAGTTGTAATTTTGCAACATCTGGAGGGCCACAGTTTGGAGGCCACTTTCAGTTTTCATACTGGGGTCCATTATAGGGGATTTCCAACATAAAGAACCTCAAATTCACTTCTAAACTTAACTGGTCCCTGAAAAATTCTGATTTAGAAATTTTCAGGAAAAATTGGAAAATTGCTGCTATACTTTGAAGCCCTCTGATATCTTCAAAAAGTAAAAACATGTCAACTTTATGATGCAAACATAAACTAGACATATTGCATATGTGAATCAATATGTAATTTATTTGACATGTCCCTTTTCCTTACAAGCAGAGAGCTTCAAAGTTAGAAAAATGCAAAATTTTCGAATTTTTCCTGACATTTTTGAATTGTTCACCAAGAAATGATGCAAGTATCTACGTAAATCTACCCCTAATATAAAGTAGAATTTGTCACGAAAAAACTATCTCAGAATCAAATTTATAAGTAAAAGCATCCCAGAGTTATTAAATGGGTACTCTGGCGCTAAGACATCTTATCCCCTATTATCCCCTGCAGGAACCCTGGCCAGGACTATACAAACCTACTATTGTGGACCTGAGGAAGGCGCCAGTGAGCGCCAAAACGCGGTGTCCTG